>NW_025830050.1:0-5292 GCF_002878395.1 Capsicum annuum | reverse complement strand
CCCATGTGTTTTGAAATGATTCTTTCATGATGATTATGACAATCTCTCAACTATTTTATTTATATACAAGCTTTATTTTGGATTTCTTCGTGTACCAGTACATTTGTATTGACCCCCCTTCCCCCCAGGTTCTAAAGCTCAGTTCAGAGGTCCTGCTAGGCCGTAGAGTTTTCAGACAGTAGTGATGTGTGCAGTTGGTGAGCCTTCCTTATTCCAGAAGGCCTATGTCTTTCAGATTATGTTATTTATTTTGGTTTAGGTCCACTGGGGGTCTTGTCCTAATTTCAGATAGTTGCCATTTTTAGATGTAGAGATTTCGCAGACTGGTTCAGATGTTGTGTAGTTGATATTGGATTTCATTTTTCATAGTTTAATTGAACTTAGAGTATGACCATGTTTCCGTAATGATTTATAATTCCGCATCTTCTATTATAATTTATGAATATTATGCATGATTACCAGATAGAGAAGGGCGTCCGAGCCTTCATAGTTTGGGATGCTCGTTACGTCCAAGGCCCCGGTTTGGGTCGTGACAAACTTGGTATCAAAGCATGGTTCATGGTCCAGGGTGTCTGCAAAATTGCATCGGGTAGAGTCTTGTTTATAGGTGTGTAGCGTTCCACACTTATAAGCAGAAGGCTACTAGGCGTTTAGGAATATTTAGCTTTCTTCATGTTCTAGTTCATGCTATGGAGTCAGGATGTTCCTCCTTCATACTCTAATTCATCATATGGTGTCGCCCATACAAAAGAAAAGTTATCCTAATTCTTTTCCTTGCTATGGTGTTCTCAGATAATGCTCTCAGATTTACTAACAGAAATTTCAAAACACAAAGGGCTTGAGAGGAGCTCCCGGATGTGTCATAAGTCCCTCAAGTTTAAAATTGTGTCCTCGTTCTTACGAGGCGTTCAGTTAAGACAAGAGTAAGATGTGTATTCTTGGGTCATTAAATATTGTGTGTCAAGTTTCTATCTCTTATAATCTTGATATCATTGTGTTGTTGAAAAAAAAAGTCTAGTGAAGCAGTGTGGGGCTCTTTCAATTCACTAGCATAGTTGATTTGTTATTCATTCTATTTTTTTGTTCAAATCACAAAAATCAAAGTCTAGTGAGGCCGTGTGAGGCCTATTTCGATTCACTAGTAACTTGTTGTTCATCTTGTTGTTCTTGTGTTTGTTGGAACTGTATTTCCACCCGAGTAGTAGTATAATTTGAAGTGTCGGTGTCATGACCTATTGGTGGTGAGATTTGATCAAGAAGTTGATGATATGAAGTTATAAGGTTAGAAGTTAGAGTGAGGGTGAATTTTGTGTAGATAAGATTGTATTGAAGTATAATATAAGGTTAAGGTTTATCATACATATTATGTGACTTTACCCTCTTAACCCTCTTTTATTTGGTAGTTGTAAACGAGTACTACTTGTGAGAAGGTATGTAGTAGATTTGGAGGTATAGTAGTAATGTCATAAAGGTGTTTTGGTTATGGATAGTATCTAGATAAAATGAAGTATTTGGGTAGAATTTCCCAATTTGATGGACTAGTATTTCATGTTGCATTCTTCATTGGTGGTAGATGATTGATGCTAGACTATAGGCTTGAATTTAAATGTAGAATTTGGTGGTAAGAATAGTGGCATAAGATTAATGATGTATGTTCTGTGGGAATAAATTAGTATCTTTGATGTGTTAAAATAGTACGTGCTAATGAGTTATGATAAGGAAAATGATAAGGTCATGATTGATTATTATTGTTATGAAGTTCTAGTGTACTAGTATTTCTTGATGTTTATTTCATGGTTTCCAAGTGAGAATTGTGCGTAAAGTTGGGTTGTAAATCATGTTTAGCACTAGACATTAAGTTTGATCAGTTGATGGCCATGAAGGTGGATGTGATGATTGCTTAATTAATGATACTAGTTATCTGGAAGTGATCTAATAGGCTTGAATGGTGTCTGCAATAGATTAAGTTTATTTGATTCGTAGTGAAGTATGATATTGTATGTATGAGGTAGAAGTATGACCAAGGTGATATGAGGTTGCGATATTTTTTATCCTTCTAAGGCTATTACATGTTGTGTATGGCTAATAGTACCGTTGAGTTGCTAGGTGGAGAAAGACTAGTTAGATGGTACATGGTGTTTTAAATGGCCAAGTTAAGGAGTTTTGATTGCTAGTATTGATCCTTTTGATATGATCTTGATCCTTATGGTAGAGAGATATAAGTTTGGGGTGAAGATATTAGTAGGCTATGACAGAAGATGTATGGTTCATTAAAAGATTGGTGATATCCATGTTAAGTGTTAGAATCTAAGTTTGAGTTTTGAAGGTTGAACTAATACAAATAAAAGTAGAAGCACCAGAGGGTGTGCACTTCAACTATGGGGATACTCATGAAGATTCGAGTTAGTAAGTGTTCAAGTATTATATGATGACTATTAATGGCTATAGAAGATAGAGTGTATCTCAGAAGATAGTATTAACAGTGGGTTTCCATTTTTAGGTATAGTCATTCGGGTTAAGTTCTATAATATGCATGTATGGTCATTTTTCCAGACCCTAGAGTGCAGTAAGTGTAGTTCAGTTAGAGTCTAGTAAGGGATCTCTTAAACTTAAGATGATGGCTTAAAGCTAAGAGGGAGATGATAGAATGAATAACCAAGACAGGCTCTCAGATTCTAGTAGTGATGTCAGTATGATATAAAACATCAGAAAGTGAGGGTGAGACTCAACCCATTCTTATCTTAGTATTTTTCAGTTATCCCAATACCTACTCATGCCTCACGTTTCAGTTCCATGATCATAGTTCATGTTCATATATATGATAGATAATTACGTACTCTTCCAGTTCCTAAATAAGGAATTCCAGATCATTCAGTAGTCGGGATCACATTCCATGAGTTATGAACTCCAAATTGAGGTCATGCAGCTCATGACTCATGTACTCACGCTTTATAGTGTGGTCAGTTCCCATAACTCATGCTATATGCCAAATGATTGGCAAGATTCAGCTTATAGACAAGTATACTCTTAATTCAAATCACTTTGATGAATCCCTGATGTTGATTCGTTGTTTCTTAGGCCTCAGTTAAGTGTCAATTCTCGTATAATATCCTTCCATGTTTCAAGATCTTATGTTCTAACCTTTTAGTAACTCCTCCTTATGTGATGATATTGGTAATAGGTAAATGTTTCTTGTTGATGGAAGATCATAGTATGCTTGTTTTAGATAAGGCCATAAGTGTGAAGTAAGATCCGAGCCAAGTCTTTGATATGCGTGATGGTTAGTGGAAATTTGTGTGTGTATGATCTTGGGGTAGAGCGGGGGAGTTATATTTATAGTGGTTTAGAGAATATGTGAAGTATGTCTTTATGGGTATTTGCCTTGAAGTTCATATCTGGTTATACAGATAGGCTTGAATGGCATGTTGGGATTTAAGTGGAGGAACGCAATATACTCTAGTAAATCCATAGTAAGAGATCAGAGTTAGTCATTGAAGTGGTAAGGCACGATATGCGTAGGGTGTGAACTTTAAAAAGATATTGAAGGTTGAATCATATGGTTTGGACTAGTATCGTAGTGTGGCATGTTGTATTTTGTGAATTGGAGTTAGGCTTGATCACGGTGAGAGGATTTAAGCTACTATAGACATTAGTAGAAATATTTATAAATGCCCATATGAGAATAATAAGTTGAATCAAATGAGTATGGTATTTAAGGAGAATAGTATATTTAAGGGATATTCGAGAGGTGTACTAAGCTTGAAAGTAAGAAGTTTTATTGCCTAAGGCCTGGTAATTCTATCCTAGTTTATGAGTTATATATCTATATTCCATGCTATAGAGTAGTGTCATTGTTGTGATTCCTTAGTTGGATGTCTTGTGTAACTCATGCCCAAGATTCTTTGCTCCTTAATGCTACTAGAACTTCTTTAGAAAGAGTGTTGAAAAGATACTCCAATTAAGTATAAGGGTCCAGCATAATTTAGTCTGTATAGCTAGTAATTCAGTTTAACAGTCAGGCAGACAAGTTACTGTGGTTTTCTACTTTTTCACCCAGTCCTACTATTCGAAGTCTCATGCGTATGACCATCCCAAGAGATAATCTATTCCATCCATGTAAATTGCGAATTTAGTTCAGTCCAAGCATCATGTTAGTCATGACTCAGTTCATAAGAGTTCAGCGCATAATCTCAAATTTTTTTCCAAGTATTTTAGCTCAGGCAGTGTAATACCCTGGTACAGTCTAAGTCTTATTTCCTCATGATTCGTACTTGCACAAGTTATCACTTCTCAATTCAATATATATTATTGAATCACCAACACTTCAAGGGAATTCTAAATTCTCAGCATGAATCATCTCCTTAAAGCAAGTAAAGTCAAGTCAGCTCAGAATTCAGTTTAATGATAGAAGTTTAAATGTTTCAGATCAGTTATATCCTTTCTTAGAAGACACATCATGTCCGTGTTATTCCATACCCTTAAGTTTCAACATTCCTACCCATCATTCGGGGACGAATGATCCCAAGGGGGAGATAATGTAACACCCCACATTTAGGGCTAGTATTTCTATGCGTAGATGATCCAAAAGCCTTAAATACTATGCAAATTTGACATATAATCAATTATGTAGTGTGGGAACCTATTTGAGCATGAATTGAGATCATAGAGGTCCCTAAACTCAAGGACGAGTTGAAAGCTTTCCTATCGTTCGAGTTTGAGTAAGAGTCGAAACTTGGGTCAAATTCAAAAGATAATAACTCTTTGTATATAATGAATTAGAGGGTCTACTATATATCAAATGAAAGATCTTCGAATTAGCTTTCCAATGATACTAATTTCGCAAAAATCCAATACTTGAGCAAAACGCTATAGCCATTTTTGTGAGAGGCAGTAAGCTACGGTGATAAGCAAGGCGGAGCCCCGCCTATTCTTGCCAGTGTAATTTCCTGCAGTCAAGCTCCGTATCCAAGAGGGGTATTTGAGTCATTTCCCACCCTTAAATAGCCCCAATAACACGAGATTCAGCCTCTAATAACCAAATTATACTCTCATTCTCTCAAATTCTCTCAAGAACACTTTTAGGGTTTCAACCCAAAGATCAAAATATCTAAGATTTCACCATGGCTTTTCAATAATTCTTCAAGATTTGGAATCCTTATTGCGAGGGCTACAAGAAGCACCCATAAATTGTTCATATAGCATCCCAAAAGCTAGAGTTCATTCAAAATCTTCTAATTTAAGGTACGTGGGGTTTTCCTAAAAATTCATGGGTAAAGAAACCTTCTTTAATTC
>NW_025830049.1:0-1721 GCF_002878395.1 Capsicum annuum | reverse complement strand
TGGGGCAAATGATACTTATTATGGATAGTAACTTTGTTCAAATTCCTGTAGTCTATACATATATAATGGCTACCGTGCTTCTTCTTTACAAACAAGACAGGAGCACCCCATGGAGAGGCACTCAGATGGATAAAACCCTTACTCAACAAATCCTGTATCTGAGCCTTTAACTCCTTCAACTCAGCCTGAGTCATCCTATAGGGAGGAATGGAAATAGAATGAGTACCACGCTCTAGATCAATACAAAAATCAATGTCATGGTCTGGCAGTATACCAGGAAAATCTACAGGGAAAACCTCATGGAACTCACACACCATGAGAACTGACTCAATAGATGGAACCTCTGCGGAAGTGTCTCGAAAATGTACTAGAAAGACCAAACAACCTCTCTCAATTAACCTTTTTGCATACATAAAGGAGATAAGTTTCATTGGAGTAGGACTATAATCACCCTCCCACTCAATTCTATCCATTCTTGGCATAGCCACAGTCACTATCTTAGCATGACAGTCCAGTATAGCATGATACGGAGACACCCAACTATACCTAAAATTATATCAAAAGCTACATGTCTAGAATCACTCAATCTTCCTAATTTTGATACCCTATAAACATAATAGAACAAGAACGATAAACCTAATCAACAACACCATAATCACCAACAGGAGTAGACACGCGAATTAAAATGTCAAGAAAATTACACATTATGTCCAATCCCACAACAAAATTAGCAGATTTGTATAAAAAGTAGAGCCAAGATCAAACAATACAGTGGCCATCTGGTCATAGACAAGAATAGTACATGTAATAACAGCATCTGATGCCTCTGTCTTCGGCCTTCCTAGAAAGGCATAGATATAGGCCCTAACACCAGTCTGAACGTCACCCCTGCCAAGCTGAGAACAACCTCGATGGGGCTGATTACCACCCCTAACTGCCTAATGACCATCACGACCACCCTGTGGATGACCTCTACCATTACCACCACTTCTCCTACCTGTTGTAACTAGAGCTCTAGGAGTCTGCTATTGGCTAGACTGACCAAACTACCTCGTATTAGGATAAAACCTCCTAATGTGACCCACCTCGCCGCACTCTTAACATATATGGTCAAGGTAGGCTGCGGATCTGACGAAGAAGAAGCGAGGTAACCACCAAAGTATGAAAATAAAAGTGATACCAAACGGTATCTAAACACCAAAATAGTCCGCAAATAGTCACAATAACATGCTTAAACCTGCAACAACAAGACAACAAGACAACAATACGATACAAAAAACAAACACAAACTTAAAATAATAAAAGGATAGGTAACTTGACATAGAGAGAACTCATTAAGTATCAACTAAAGAGTGTATCATACTCTAAAACCTCTATAAAACAAGTTAACAAGCACCAAGTTGTTACGATGACCGCCAAGGAAATCAACTCACCTCAAGATCCACCGTTTCCAAGCAAAGAACAATATTGGCTTTTCCAAGCCCTAAACTACAATGGCTAATCCAAGCCCTAACTAAGAACTAAACTAAGGTGGTCTACTCTCAAGAGAGAGGATTTTCAATATTTCATACATTCATCATTAAACAACAAATGAGAGAAGACCTAAAAAGTCCTACTTATAGGATATTACAGAACAAGACAAAAAAATACTTTGCCTTTAATGAGAGGGACTGCCATGGTGTGTAAATACACCATATGCAATGTCCAAAATATCTTTAATA
>NW_025830048.1:0-2100 GCF_002878395.1 Capsicum annuum | reverse complement strand
ATTAGTTATCTCCTGATATTCAGTCAGTCAGTATTCATGCACATAAACCTATGCATTTTATCCTAACCTTATCTCACATACTAGTACATTCAAAGTACTGACAAAATATTTTCTTTGCGCTATGATGTCTTATATCTTTGGTTTGGATGCTCAGTTTGCTGACCGTTCTTAGATAGTTCAGCCTATTAGCAACAACAGTTGTGGTGAGTCATCATATGTCGAGGACCTATTATGTTATTTTAGTATTCCCATATTTCCTATTAGTTAGTTTATTTTGGAGTTAGTTGTGGCCTATCCCATCAACTCTTCAGTCAGTTTAGAGGCTTTCAAACATGCATTAAGTCAGTCAATTTTATCAGATATTTTAGTCATTTAGACATATTTTGATATGTATTTTAGTATCTAATTTTACATTATCTTACCTATATTGAAACCTTATGGTATTGTCAGTTTACTTCCACACAAGTGTATTTTGTTACTTCATGTAGTATTCACAGCAGGTAGCAGTTCATGGGTTAGATTGTGGTCACTTGTCATCATAAGCACCATTTTCGTGACTAGGGGGTAGCCTTGGGTCATGAAAAAACTTAGTATCAGAGCCTAAGGTTTTACAGTATCCTAGGGAGTTTGGAAAGTGGCATTGAGTAGAGTCTTATACATGGGTGTGTATCGTGCCACACTTATGGACAAGAGGCTATAAGATATTTTAGGAAAAGTTTCCCTTCTTTTAGTATTTATGCCTTGTGAATGAGCATGATCTCTATTTATTATCTTTTTCTAATTCACTCTTCCATTTACAGAAAATGTCTTCTAGAAAGACTAACAAAAGAAGGAATGGAAATTAGCCTGCACCTCTACTTGTTCAGGAAGATCCCATGAATGAGCATGTCTCTTATTTTGAATTCAGAGGAACATTTTCTACCTTAGCTCACTCATCAGTAGCTTTGAATAATCAATAGGATACTACCCCAGCCAATCCAGTCTCCAACACAGCTGTAGCTAAGATTTGAGACTTTACCCGAATAAACCCTCCTTATTTTTGGGATCCAAGTATGAGGAAGATCCATAGAAATTTCTTGATATAGTTCAAAAGGTGACTTATATTATGGGTATTGTGTCTAGTGAGAATTCAGAGTTGGCTTCTAACCTATTACAGGACGTAGCTCACACATGGTTTAAGCTATGGAAGGAGGATAGAGGCATTGATACAAGGCATGTAGAGTGGGAAGAGTTTACTATATCCTTTTTAGAAAGGTTCTTATCTTTAGAGTTAACAAAAGCTAAGGTACTAGAGTTTATTAATTTGAAGTAGGGTAGTATGAGTGTGAAGGAGTATTCGCTTAAGTTTACTCAGTTGGTAAGGTATACTTCGTATGTGATGGCTGATAATAGGTCTAGAATGAGTAAGTTTGTTTTTGGTGTAGTTGATAGTGTGGTCAAGGAGCATAGGACCGCTATGTTGATTAAAAAGATGGACATATATAGGCTTATAATCCATGCTCAAAAGATTGAGAAATAGAAACTTAAGGAGAGAGAGGGGGAGAATAAGAGGGCCAGAACAGGTAGCTTTAATTTCTCTTAACCGAAGTCAAAGAGTGATAACCACTCTCAGTTCCACAAGAAATTCTTAGCCCCAGCTCTGTCTTTAGCTTGTGCGCTAGTACTAAAGTTTAGGAATGACAGTCGGGATAGGGCGCCAGGCCCTAAGCCCTAGGGTAGTGTGAACAATAGTTGTACTAATTGCTCTGTGGGAAATATGGTAAAAATCATTAGGGTGAGTGTAAAGATGGCAGTGATGTATGTTTTGGGTATGGTATGCCAGGCCACAGGATTAGGGAATGTTGAATAGTTGCTCATAGGGGAAAGGACTTGCACTAACAGGGCCAGTCCAATCTATCATCAGCTCTAACAGGTCACACGACTCAGCAGGGTGCTACTTCTAGTGCCACCAGTGGACAACACTAGAATAGGCTATATGCCTTCAGTCCCATTAGGATTAGGAAAGTTATCCAAATGTGGTTACAGGTACGCTACTGTAACACCTCAGGAGTAGACCCTAGATGCCATACGATGCTTACGGTCACAAGTGACCACAAACTA
>NW_025830047.1:0-1900 GCF_002878395.1 Capsicum annuum | reverse complement strand
TAAAACACCATAGCATGAATGAGTCAGTACGATGGAATGAACTGAGTATGCATGTGAGGTAGGCTAATGCATATGGTTCATATGCATGAGCAATACTATCTAACTGGCTAATATGAATGTGAGAATACATACATGCACCCGTAACTATAACTGATTTCGTAATACTACTGACTATAAAGTACTAGAATTTGAATACTGATTTACTGACATTAGAGTTTATTGATACTGATAATTGAGTCTAATGATACTAAACTACTAAGTGTTGAGTGACTGTTATGACATTACTGATAAAGGAATGATTGTTTTTTGATAGTTCTAATTATGAAGAACTGGTCTGGTTGACTATATTTGACAGTCCTGAATCTGAATACTGATGACATGAGTACTAAGTTTGAGTACTAAGTTTGAGTACTAATAACATGAGTTTACTGATAACTAGCATTAGTAATATTGAGTTCTGATAACTGATATACTAATAACATAAGTGACTGTATATGACAGTCCTAAATCTTATGAAACTAACTGAGTTTCGTACTATGTCTGAGCTGACTATATCATACAGTCCTAAAATCTAAAGAACTATCTGAGTTGTATTACAGAGACTGAATGACTATATCTAATAATCCTGATTCTGAAACTAAAACTATGGGAAGTAATTATCTAACCGACATGCCCCAAATCTATACTAGTAGTGTCCAACCTGTAACCTCAGCTAGAAGGGTGTCAGTACCGTGCCACGGGTAAAGACAACTACTGTGAGTTAACTCTCTTGGACAGGATGCTCTTTTGACAACCCTCGCTGGAGGGAAAACTCTCAGGCAATGTATCAACCCTCTAATCTGGTAGAAATATATCTCAACCTACATTTGGTTCCTAGTTCTGTAACAAAGGAATTTTTACTAAGGGTTAAAACCTCTGCTGGCAGGAATGCCCCTATCCCTGGGTTAACTCGGTGCTGAATACTACTCCCAACTGAATAGATACTGATATGATTAACTGACTGAATTGATTTCCTATTCATACTAGGATTAACTAAACTATAACTAAATGATCTATTTAACCGAACAAAACTGTGTTACTGAGTTTATTGAGTTACCATGACAAGCAAAACACTGTTGAATTCTTATAACTGATTGAGCATGATTTCTGTTAGCTGGCTGAGTACTACTAAAATTTCTCAGATCTGAGTTGAATATAGAATAGTACTGTACTAATAATGAGATTTATTGAATTTCATAGACTGACGAAATATTATTGAATTCGTTAACTGACTGAAATCGTGAGGTTTCTAAAATTACTGAGTTGATACTGAGTTATCGAGTTCTGCTGAGTCATGAGACTAACTGAATTCTACTGATCATGGCTTGACTAAGAGTATCGTGAAAACATGACATGGATCTAGGCACATAGCTATATTTTTCAGGGATAAGTACCCCCAAGACTCGATAGAGAAAAACTGATACAACATGACAATTCTTGATCATAGGACTAAAGAATGGAGTTTTTCATCAAACTACTGCCTTGTATTCACCTCAATCTAATGGTATTGTGAAAAGAAAGAACCAAACCTCAAAGGAAATGATGAATGTCTTACTTATAAGTTTGGGTTTACCGTAAAACTTGTGGAGAGAAGATATTCTTACAGCTAATTGAATACTTAATAGAGTCACCCATAGTAAGACACTATCAATTCCATATAAAAAATGGAAAGAAAGGAAACCCAACTTAAAATATTTCAAATTGTGGGATGTATCTCGAGAGAAAGTTTCATATGAAAGACCTTGGAGTTGGAATGTAATCTTAGAAATAAGAATCCATAGAACTCCGCAAGGGTTGGTGTTGTCACAATCTTGTTACATTGAAAAGGTACTTTACAAGTTCAGGTATTTGGATTTTGGTA
>NW_025830046.1:0-1203 GCF_002878395.1 Capsicum annuum | reverse complement strand
TCCCACATTCATATTAGTCAGTCAGTGTTGTTCATGTATGAAACCTTTATGTTCAGCCTACCTTCATCGTATACTCAGTACTCCAGTTGTACTGACACATTTGCGTTATGGTGCTTTCTTTTCATGTTACACCATAGGTTTCGAGACATGAGCTCCAGCCCAGCAGTAGCGGTAGCATTCCAGTCGCAGAGACACAGTGAGTCCTCATTGATTCGAGGACAATATGATTTGATACATTTATTTATTTCTTCAGTTTAGTTTTACGGAGTGAGTTGGAGACATGTTCCTTCAACTCCTTATTCAAATAGTTTAGAGGCTTTTAGATTTATGTTCAGATTTACATTCAGATTGAGTTATTTTGGGTATTTTCACCCACATAATTGTATTCAGTTAAACCTTATGGCCTTACAGTTCTATGTATTCCGCATTATTATATCATGATTTGTAGTATACATGTACAGATATCAGTCATGGGTTAGCTTGTGGTCCCTCGGGGTCATGAGCACCGTGTAGCATTCCGGTTCAGTGAATCGGGGTGTTACACTCTCCTTGTACTTACTATATCCAATCTGTCACATCTCTTCACTGTGGTGTCTGCACTTTGCCTCTTCACATGTCCAAATCACCTCAGTCTCGCTTTCCTCATCTTGTTCATCATAACGGCCACTCTCACCTTATCTCGAATAACTCCATTCCTAATCATATGCACCTAGTATGCCCATACATCTACCTTAACATCCTCATCTTTACAAATAGATATTCTAAATATGGGAGTCTTTGACTGGTCAATACACTACTCTATACAACAAGTTGGTCTAATCACCATTTTATAAAACTTATTTTTAAGTTTGATAAAATCTTTTTATTACACAAGACTTTAGGTAAGCCTCCACTTTATCTATGCCACACCAATACAATGTATGATATTATCATTGATATTCTCAGCTTTCTGGATTATAGAGATAATATATCTGAAACTATCTATCTTGGAGATAGCCTGTGTGTAAAGCCACTCTTTAATGCACCTCATGCAATCCTTTACTAAATTTTCACTCTAAACACTCTATTATTGTCCTACTCAACCTAAATTCTTTCGCTTTAAAATTTTATCTCTGCACCTCCAACCTAGCATTGGTTCTATTACGTGTTTCATCAACCAATATCATATCATCCATAAATAACATAGACCAAGATACTTCATCT
>NW_025830045.1:347215-348232 GCF_002878395.1 Capsicum annuum | reverse complement strand
TCTTGCTGTAAATATTTTACTTCCTGGGGTTAGTTCTATTCCTGATATTTTCCAATATAATACTAGTGATTTATCTATATTTTTATCTGTTATTTCTACTGAATAATTCGCACTTCTTACAAATTTAAATTTTTGGTATATTAAATTTCCTTTTATGGTTGTTTTTATACTTTTTTCTATAGGTTTTATAATTCTATCATCTGCTAAATATAATTATATTGGTATATCTATTCCTTCTCTAAAACATGCTTTTATTAATATCTCTGTTCCTCCAAGATGTATATATTTTATTGGGTCTTTACTTTTTATATTGTTTATTTCTTTATTAATGATTCTTTTTATTACTAGTGGTATACTGACTCTTCCTTTTGCATATCTACAATCTATTATGTGTTCTTTTTGACTTACTACGTAGTATTCTTCCTTTTTTCTACTAAATATATTTTTTATTGTTGGTATTTTAAATATTTTTCTACACTTAAGTCTAACTCTTTTTCTTTTATTTCGTCAAATATATTACTGTCAAATATTATTTTTTGATCTGTTCCTTCTTCATTTAAATATTCGTCCTTTGTTATTATTTTTATATCTTATTCAGTTATTTGGTTCATTTTTATATCTTCTTCAGTTATTTGATTCATCTAATTCACTATCTATTTCATTAACTGTTTCATTCTCCGAAATTTCATATATACTATCTTCACTTTCTAATTCATAATCTATATAATCTATCTGCATATATTCTGTATTTTCTATTTTTATTCTGATATTTGTTTATTTTTTGGGTTTTTTGGTAATTTACAATCTCTAGCTAAATGTCCTAGTTTTCCATAATTATAACAAGTACATTCTTTTATAGATTTCTTTTTTCTATATGGTCGTTTATGTTTATAATTTTTTACATAATATCTTTTTCTTGATTTTTTATATTTATATTTTGATTTTTTGTATTTCTTATATTTCTTATATCTTTTTCTTTTCTTATAATATCTTTCTTCACATCCAAATTGAGGTGCT
>NW_025830045.1:132210-347115 GCF_002878395.1 Capsicum annuum | reverse complement strand
TATTTTTTTGGGTTTTTTGGTAATTTACAATCTCTAGCTAAATGTCCTAGTTTTCCATAATTATAACAAGTACATTCTTTTATAGATTTCTTTTTTCTATATGGTCGTTTATGTTTATAATTTTTTACATAATATCTTTTTCTTGATTTTTTATATTTATATTTTGATTTTTTGTATTTCTTATATTTCTTATATCTTTTTCTTTTCTTATAATATCTTTCTTCACATCCAAATTGAGGTGCTATTTTATCTTTGCAACATGCTAAATTTCTTATTAATGTTTTTTCCATTTTTATTTCTTCGCTATATTTTTCACATAGATTTCTATACCATTGTTGTAAAAATTTTATTCGTGCTACTAGGGTATCTACAATTTTTGCTTCATCCCAACTCTTTATTATTTTTGAACTAAATGGTTCAGGTAATTTACTAAAATATAATCTTCTTATTTCTTTACTTTCTTCTACATTATATGTTCCTTTATAATAATATTCTTTAAATGCGCACGTATACTCATCTATATAACACATATTACATATTGCTAATTTTAACATTAAATTCTTATTCGTATCTTTCTCTTTATTTTGCTCTTCTTCTTCTGCTGTTGTTATACTACTAAATTCTTCTCTTACAGCTATTTCATATTTTTTCAATATTTCTGTTGGTAGTATTTTAGTAGGTATTGATGTTCCTTCTGTTTTATTATCAGATCTTAGTACTTTTTTACTTGCTTCGGCTAGGTTTAAAAACCATAATTTTACTGTTCCTATTAATGTCTTTTCTATATATTCTGGTGTGTTTGTTGTATCTATTTTATTATTTAATAATTGTTTTAACATGTATCCTACCCATAGTTGTATTATTTTATTTGTGTCTATTACACAGTCTAAATCTAAAAAATTGTAATTAATTATTTGTTTTGGTGTCCATTTATTATATTCATCCTATGGATTATATCTTTTAAACTTATTTTTGTAATTATAAGTTGGTTTTGATGTACTAGGCATTATATTTTTATCTAGAGTATTTACTTGTGGATTTATTAGTTCTAGGTTTTCTTTATTAGTTACTTCTTGTTTTTTCATTAATTTCTAGTTTTCCTATGTTTTCTAGAATTTCTATATATGTTTCACTATCTTCCGAATCATAATTATCTATTTCTTCAGCATCTATTGTATTTATTTCTAATTCACTGGTTTCTGGTTCTTTATTTTTTTTATTTCTAATTTTTCTTTAAATTGATTTATCTCATTTAATAATTTTTGTTCTTTATCTTTTTCTTCTTCTTTTTTTTTGTCTCTTTTCATATAAATCTTTTAGCATTTGTAGTTTTTTTTCTAATTCAGCAATCCTACTATTTTTAGTTTCTTCTATTTTTTGTATTTCTTCTGTGGTTAATTATTTTATTTTATCTATTTCCTTTTTACTGTCTATTTTTTCGTTTTCTCTTTCTATTCTTACCATGGCTGCCAACTTATCTTCTAACTTTAATTCTTCCTTTTCTAACATGAAATATAAATGTTCACCTATTTTCTTATATCTCCTTCCTAAATTAGAGAATACTATTTTTATTTTTAATCCTTCGTGATTTTCATATGTTTTTTCATCTATTATAAATTCTTCTTTGTTCATTTTATTTAAATGTATATAGGTTATGTTGATATATATATATTCTAGACTATCTATTGTTGATTCTAAATTTGATATTTCTTCTTTTTGTGCATTTATTGAGTTTTTACTAACTCCAGCAATTATGCTATACTGTAATCTTTTTATCCTTATTTTTAATTCTTTACGTTTTTTTAGATATTATTTGGTTTAATTCTTTATATTATTGTGGTTTTTGTACGTTATTCATCTAAATAATATTTATAATATTTTGGTGGATATCTAAATCTGATTTTATCATAACTAATAAATTAATTAAATAAATCCAATTATATACTACTTCCGTAACTTTAATTAGTATAGGCTCTGATACCAATTGTAAGGGGTACGGATAACTTGGGTAAATAAATAGATAAATAAATCTAAACATATTATTTCAAATAAATCTAAACACTTAATTCTAAACTATTGATGTGACTAAATATTTTAAAGTAACTATAATACAACTTTTTTTTTTTGGTAAATAAACATTGTATTTAAGACTTTACTATTTAAGACTTTCTTTATGTTACTTTTTTTTTAATTTGTGTGTTCTACTATAATTAATTTTACAATATGCATTATGGAATTAGTAATACCTTTTTTCTGTGCACAAACAAATTATTAAAACAATAATTTTATTTCATTAATCTAAAGTTATTAATTTCCTACTAACATATTTTTTAGGATTCTTTAATTATTAATTATAGAGAAAATCATAAAGTCATAGTCTAACATACAAAATTTATAGAAAATATAATTGAAAAAATATTTGGATATGAAACTTTAAGAAATTACATATTCCTGCAACACAAATAGAAAAAAGAAAAAAAGAAAAAAAGGCATATATTATCGATAGAAAAATCCAGAGAGATGAAGAATAATACCCATATTTATTCTTTAATTTTTATTTACATCATCAAGAAACAAAAAAAAATTTGAACGAAGATAAAAAAGAGAAATTTATTCATGATATATTTTAGGATTCTTTAATTATTAATCATAAAAAAATTATAAAGTTATACCTTAACAGTATAAAATTTATAGAAAATATAACCAAACTACCTGATTATAAACTGTTGAGAAATTGCATATTCCTACAACACAAATAGAAAAAAAAATGAAGAATAATATAAATATTTATTATTTAATTTTTCTTTATATCATCAATAAACAAAGAAATCTTGAACGATGATAATAAAAAGAAATTATAAAAACATAATTTGTAATAAATTAAATCTACATATGACTGATATAAAGAAAACTATAATATTGGGAGAATAATATCTCTACGTTGATGTAAAAAGAATAATAATCAATTTATAGAAGTTCAAATTCTTTTCTTCTAAGAAAAGGATTCTTTAAATATGGAAAAAGGTTATTTTTCTTTTGGAAAAAACAACAATTAATTATTCTATTAAATTATTTAAGGTAATATATTATGTTTTTAACTAAACAAATTATTTAGGGTAGCTTTTATGTTTTTTTCTTTTTGGATCATAATTGTTTACGTGAAATATGAAAAATATGACGAAGGGGGGAGGGGGATTATTTTATATTTAGTAGTTTATAAATATTATATTTTATTTTATCATATATTTTAAGAATCCTTAGTTTTATATATTTTAGGAATTAATATTATAAATATAATTATATAATAAATTAATGATGTGAAAAGACGATTTTATCTATTGCGGAGGCTTTTAATGAAGGGCAAAAAATTCAAATCATTTTTCTAAAGGTTTTTACACTTTTAATATATTATAAATTATAGATTATAGATTATAGATATAGATTATAGATATAGATTATAGATATAAATATATTGATTATGCTTATGAAGCAATATTTTTATTAATAAGTTAGTTCCATTTTTTTAAAAAAAAACTTTATTTACATAATAAAATAAAAGAGAAAAATAGGAAAAAAAATTAAGATGTCGTAAAAGACAGAAGTGTACACCATCTTTCTAGATTTTAATATTCATTAGGAGGGTAATTGGTAAATTAGACTAAATTATGTGCGGCAAAATTTTCCTCTCCCCTCGCCTTTTCCTTCTCCTAAGGGCACGATTTTCCTTTTCCTTTTCCTTCGTCTTTGATTTTTCTAATTCAGTTGAAGCTGAAACAATCTTTGTCCCCATCTCCCCCCCCCCCCCCAAAGAAGATTTTAATTCGTTCTGTTTTTTTATTGGACTTTTTATCCATCACCTCTTGATTATGGTAGATTTTCGAAGAGCGTATGCACATCAGTTAACGAGTGCATTTGACACAGAATTCCAGATTTACATCCACTTGAGGTTTGTTCTACTGAATATCTATTTACTTTATAACCAAGAATTTAACGTTGCAACTGGCTAACATCTTATGCTTTGTGATATTTAATGATTCAAGATGGAGATATTGTCAATATTGATGTCACCGTTTATATTAATCTAAGTTGTTTGTTGTAGTTAATTTGTACCATTATGTGTCACTTAATTGCTTCAACTTTTCTGTTTAAACCAATGTTTTGTTATGCATCAATAGAGAGAAAATGGTATGAGATGCCTTCTTGTAGCTATAAATATGATGTAATTTTTTGGGTCCTCATGTTTCTTCAAGATGTCCTCATCCTTATTCTTGAGAACCAGGATATTTTGCATCACTAATGGCATCTTTGATGTAATCTTCTAGTGTTGGTTTTCCTGTCTGCTGATTGGGATTTAAATCACTAGATTTGTAACTATTGGTACTTGTGAGAAATATAGGTGAAGAATATTATTGAATTGTTGTAAATAACATTATGAGACCCTATTTCTAGACACTGCATTCTAATTTTTTTCCAAATAGGACATTATATTACAATGCTTTTTTTCAAGTAGGATGCTATATGCTATTTCTATTCCCACTCATATTCTAACACCTGTAATCTTTGAAATGAATTTGCGTTATCTTGGTTTCTTGCTCCCTTTTATGCTATTATACAAAAACGATAGCATTTATACCATGATCCTATATCATAGATAATAATTTTTCCAAATCCCTGTTGCCACCTTCAAGCATCTTCTTCCCTGTATCTAGTGCCCTTATACTCTCCAATATTATCTCCTACTTGAGTCTCCAAACACCAGTTTGTTCCCACAGTACATACGTGGGTAGAAAGGATGCTTGTGGTTATGGTGATGGATGTTTAATCATAATATTGTAGGGGGCGAGGTCTCTGGGGTATTTTTTTAGTGGAGGTCGCCAAAGGTGAGGATATTCAGTAGATGTCTGTAGATGGGGCGTCGATGGAAGTGTGATCAGTTGGGATTTTGGTGATGGGTAGTACAAGATGGTATGGTTGTAGGCTTTTCTTGGTGGTATAAGGTAGTCACTTTGTAAGTAGATAAATTTGGGAAGCCTTTTCTTCAATTCATAAAGTTGTAAATATTTTATGAAATAATATAGAGTGTAAACATCAGTTAAAGAATTTTTACCTTGCAAAATAATTATGCAACGGAAATAGCCTCTCTACCTTAACATGGGGTAGAGGTAAGGTCAGTATACATTCACCTTCCTCAAACCCCACTTAGTGGGACTACATTGAGTGTGTTGTTTTTGTTTTTGCAAAATTATTAAGCAAATCATAAAGATGTATTATATTTCCTTCTGTTAAAAAAGCCAGCTTTGTTTCCTTTAGGACATTGATGACATCTTATTGTATGGAGGATGAGCTTTTCATAGTGCACTATCTTCTTAGTCTTCCTCTTCTGTGTCTCACTTGATATTTAATTAATCATAAGTGGTTTAATAATGCAGTAAATGACTCCTAAAACTCAATTTTCTCTCTTTTTCTTTGCTTGGCTTAATTGGTTATGCAGGGTTACCATGGTGACACATCAACGATGTTCTTTGTAGGAAATGTGATGAGGAAGCCAAAAAATTAGTGTAGGTATGTCTTTTTGATGGTATAGAGATATTAGTCCCTTTTCTTTTTGTCTGCACACAACATTTGAGTTCATCATTAAAAGGAAAGAAAATATTCCTTTTATGGCTCTAAAATGTGGAAATTCAACTTTTTTTTCATTGATGAATCTGATAAGCTACTCAAAGCTCTATAAGAATTTTTTTTGGCTTCTAGAACAAGGAATATCGCCCCTTATCTTTATCACCTCTACTGTCAACCCACCTCATTTGACAATTTTGACAGGGCATGATGTTGAATAAGCTAATGAGACGTGCTTATTATTATTATTTTAATGGTAAAAGTGAAATAATATATTAAAGTAATAGTCGAAGTGCGTTTGAGAAAAGACCACAGCTCCGATTCAATTTATTTACTTGGCAGAAGTGAAAGTTGTACAAGATAATGTTAATTACAAAAGTGTGTCAAATATTATAGATTAATAATGACGAATCCTTTCACGTAACTTGGAATACAGAGTATTTATCTTTCGTAATTAATGATAATACACGCTCTTGTAATTATTTTTTAAATCAAGGTAATGGCAAAGCTGTGATACATGTTCTTGGATATGTTCTTAAATCTATGACTGGAAGCAAGCTATCCAAAAGTTAAAGTTGTTATGTTTGTTTTCTTGTAATTATTTGAATGTCAAATAGTTCCTTAGTGACTTGGTTTCAGCATGTCCTAAAATGTTTGCTAGTGAGCTATCTGAGCATAGATGTGTTCTTTGACATTTAATTGAACATAGTATGTTTTTTCGTATCATTGGAAAGATGTGTTCTTTAACAGTTAACTGCACCGTAGTATGTTTTTCCTTATCATTGAAACATCTAAGACCCTATTTCTCAGGCTGTCATTCAGCCTACTTCACAAAGAAGACATAGCTTAATTGTAAAGATGTTGGAGCTTACCTATTATCTAATGCTTATGCTGGTGCAAATACCCGGTGAAATAGTCTGTTTGACAAAGTGGCTTAAACAACACAGCTATATATCAGCATAAATATTTACAAGTGATCTTGAATGTCAATCCAAATCCCAAAGACCATCCCAAGAGAAATACTTAAAAATGATTGGAAAATAACACGCCAGTGAAAATTGGTGATGTATGTAAGATCAATAGATAAATGATTTAGCCTCTTCGTATTTTACCTGGCTGTTGTAGGCCAGTTTTACTGATTCGGACAGGAACCAGTTAGCCCATCAGTCCAGGTGACGCCTATAGATGTGACTAATAAGCATTTAAATATTATTTTCTTGCAGAATTACAGGAGAGATATTACAAAAAAGCTTCATTTTTAGGTCTACTGGTGGCCTATCATAATTAGCAGATGATTTTTGCAATTTAGCTTCATTTCATACTTTTGCGAGTTTGCCTACAAGTAGTTCTATTCCCAGTAGACATGAAGGTACTATGAGAGCTATGGCTTAATTGATCAATAGCTATATTGATCAGACTCTCCTAAATATTATCATTTTCGTGTCGAATTCTTCAAAAAGATAGTACTTATGGGGGATTTGACATGCACTCGTATGCTTTTATGAAGAATTCAAGAAACATGTATAAATAGTCTTTATGTGCTTTTACCATATTGATTTCAAATTCGAGTTATTTTATCTTTTTTAAAAAAACTTTAGTGGATTGTGTGCAGGTCTTGAAGTCTGCACCAAAGCATGCTGTCAGGATTTATCATCTGCGATACAATATATTTTCTATGAAATATGCATAGATCTTGAGTAGTTGTAAACAAGTTCAGAATAGAGGATCCATTTAGATAGTGAATTCCACGATTTAGCTACAAGTGTCTTATTTGCAAAACAGAAAATACATTTGGGATAAGTGATGCATTCAAAAATGGTACTTCTTCCAATACTGGAGTAAGAAGTAGCATTTTTGAATGCATCACTTATCCCAAATATTATAGAATGCGACTAATTATTCTTTTAATTTATTCATTCCTATTGTAAGATTCAAATAGAAAGTAAGCAACAAAAATATTGTGGTAGAATTAAACTGTCATTAATTATGATTTTTTTAAGCATTAATATTATATTGTAGCGGTTGTAAACCCCCACATTATTTTTTTTAAAAAATAACTAGTATTTTATTGTGGGATTTATAGAACACCTCAATATTTTTGTTGTGATATTGTGATAATATTACGGGGGGTTATAAACTCCCACAATATTTTTTTTTGAAACATTAATATCTATTGTGAGGGTTCTAAGCTGCCACTTATTAACTTAAAAAAAATTTACAAATTCAAAATTCATTTTGTGACGGACGTCATGGAGGTTTCGTAAAAATGCCATAATAATGCTCGTGGCAAGGCTTATTATGGCACTTTCTGAAACCACCACAATTCTTTTTATTGCGGTAAAAAACCGTCATAAATTGAAAAAAAATCCACCACAATTTATCAGTTTTTTTTTGTAGTGGACAAATGCTCTATTTATATAAGTCAAAAACTTTTCCTCCAAAAAAATATACCAAATATAGAAGATACCTTTTTTATGAAGGAAACCTTTTTCAATTAAGGTAATTCTAATTATGATTAGAAAAGTGTAACAAATGACTCCCTAACTTTAGAAAAAATAGGAAGTTAAGTTGTCATAAAATACATAATTGTTATAAATATAACATATATAGTGAATGTCTACTTTACCATATATAGTGAATACTTACTTTACCATATATTGTGTATCTCTATTTATGGAAAAGTTACAAACCCCAAGGTTAGTTTTTCCCTATAAATAAAGGGATTTTGCTTCATTGTAATTCATCCCTCAAGAGAAGAAATAAGAATTACTCTCTCTATTCTCTTTACTCTTCTTCTTTGCTTTATATTTCATAAAACGTTATCAACACGTAGCTGTAACCAATTGAGTAATTGAGATAAAGCCGTCAAATATTTTCAGTCGGCTTAACATGTTTGATCATTAACATGTCAAGCAACCAACACGAGCCTACTACTGAACTTGTTGATGAAATGTGTGAAGTTTCTTCTCAACCAAGCAACCAACACGAGTCTCTGAAATTGATCACTGCGTGCTCCAAGGAAGTGAAGCACACAAAATTATGGTAAGATATGCATTTATGGTAAGATGGATGGCCACTCACAGGAATAAAATATTAATAATATGCTGCCATCACATTGGTTTTAGTTGATTTTTAAAAGTTTTTTTTATAATACTTTGGTAGCTTTTATAATCAATTTTCAAGTTTCTGTATAGTGCTTTTGCACCAACTAACGAATACATATGTACTCTCCAATTTTTTTTATCATGTTTAAGTTATTTCTAATTGAGTTGCACTATTATACTCTGGACTATTATGTCACTAATTGAGGGTAACATGGTGAACTGAATAATCATCATATCAAAAAGATATTAAGTTAAAGTCTTGATGCACCATGATGATAAGATATTGGGTGAAAAGTCATGAAATTCGACCCATTGAATATGCTCCATTCCATGAAGTGAATATGGTAGTAATATATGATAAGTGTGAAATGTGACAAGTTACTTCATTTTTGAGGTGTATGTGGTAGCAGTGCATAATATGTCTGAAAGAAGACAAGTGATTGAATGCACGAATATACACGACAGAGTGATAATGATCATCAAAAGTGATGATATTTTCACACGCTTATATGATTATAAGATATGTTAAAGAAAAATTCTCTAAATCATATATATGCCTCGATTTGCTTCTGAAGTAGCAAAATCTTGAAAAAGGTTATAAGCTATCATAATTTGATAGGCTTAAGACATGATTGTATTCCATTCCTGGGGAATGAGAAACTTATTAATGCAAACGTGCACTTGATTGTGATTGTATCACAATTCACCTCCGAAAGAGGTTGAATAATTTTGAAATCTACTTCTGAAGTAGTAAATCTGAAATTTACTAAAGAAAAAGTACATGTCATGGTAAACTTGGAGTTTATTAGAATAAAAGTTCATAAATTGATATGAACGATTGTGACATCTCAAAGATGTGCATGTATTGAAGAACTAGAAGATTCTTCAAGAATTATTTATGTCGTTTGTTATCATGATAAGTTGGTTGGACCAACTAATATTGGGATTGGATCCCTTAGAATTTGAAAATTATAAAAGGTGAATAAGGGTTCGTTCATCTATCATGTGATATGTTAAAAATGATGCATTAATAAGATGGTCACATGTACATTTATTGTCAACTTATAGTTTGACATTCATAAAGTTTCTTGCTTAATAAAATTGAGTGAAGCATGACTTTCAAATTGTGTAATCAAGATAATTCATCTTGATGATGATGGTTTAGCATTGAATGCCTTCGATAAATATGTAAACCATTGTTAATGAGAACAAAACTTCATGTATTGGTCTGAAATATGATAATTGCAATAGCATTTGTATGCATTAGACCAATTAATTATGATTATTTCTTCCCTCTCAATTGGTTCAAGGTCGGGAACTAATTATTCCATCTAATAATTTTGATGTGCAGTATACGATTAATGAATATACCATAATGTACAAAGATAGATTTCTCAAAGAAGTAGAGGATGTATGTTAGTTTTCCTAACATAAGGGGGAGATTATAAGCGCTATGAAATATATTAGGAATTATCACCAGATCCTCATCCAAAAGATAATTCAAGTTAAATGCCGAAAGCATCTCATATTAAGCG
Source organism: Capsicum annuum (assembly GCF_002878395.1). Lineage (NCBI taxonomy): Eukaryota > Viridiplantae > Streptophyta > Magnoliopsida > Solanales > Solanaceae > Capsicum > Capsicum annuum. The sequence goes on along the minus strand of NW_025830045.1, from coordinate 336,860 downwards.
CAAGTGCTCTTATTTTGTGTTCCTAAAGGACAAAGTCTATGCATGCATGAAGCGTGGTAGACTAATCGATTTCAAATGAAATAGTCCTTTAAAAATAAGGAGCAAATAATGATAATAAGAAGGCTTGAAGAGCCTACGACATAACACTTCATGAAACCTTATGAGAGGTTCATGTACTTGAAAATAATGAAGTGATGAGATCACAAAATGTTATGTCGCATTGTGAACCGATATGAAATGATATATTATCAAAATCTTTGATACAATCTTGGCGCAATATTGTGAAAGATTACGAGGATATGAATTCTACATTTATTTAAGCATGCTGATGTAAAAACATTTATCAAGTGATATGAAAGGGTGCATCTTGGTAAGTGAAAACTTATTTGATTTGCAGTCCAGACACTTGAAGATGTCACACATAAAATGTTGAATATTGTCACTTGACAAAATTTGTATGAAAACTTCTTTAAGGATTCAAAATATAAAAGTTTCTGGAAAACTTATTGATAATCCTTATATTGTATAAGCTTATAGCTTGAAAATTATTGAAAATCTTAGAGAGTTTTCAAAGCAATAGATTATTTGCTAAAATGAGAAATATACTGAATTAGATTGGTTATGAAGTACCATATCTTAGTGCAAGTGGTATACTCATGCATCCTGCAAATACTATAAGGCCTGATTTAGCAAGGTATATTTCTGCTCCTACTATGAGACATCAAAATGGAATAAAACACATGAGGTTGTTTTATTCTAAAGATTGCAGTCCCGATCTTATTGGTCATGCTGATGTTGGGTACTTATATGACCCACATAAAACTCGGTCTCAAATAGGCTATGTGTTCATATGTGGTGGTACTGCAATATCTTAGAGATATACAAAGCAGTCTATCGTAGCCACTTCATCGAATTACGCTGAGATAATAGCTATTCATGAAGCAAGCCGAGAATGTGTATGGTTGAGGTTCATGATACGTCTCATTAGAGAAAAATGTGATGTGAAATATGGCAATCTGCCCATAATTTTATATGGAGATAATGCATCATGCATAGCACATCTTAATGAAAGATTCATTAAAGGAGATAGAACGAAGCACACTTCATCAAAGCTTTTCTACATACCTGAGCTACAAAAGGAATGGTGATATTAACGTGCAACAGATTCATTCAAGTGATAATATGACTGATTTATTCACCAAGTTTCTTCCAACTACAACTTTCAAGAAGATGGTGCACAACATCGGGATGCAAAGGTTCAAGGATGTTCTCATTAGGGGGAGTTAATACGCGTTGTACTCTTTTTTCTTTACGAGGTTTTGTCTCACTGAGTTTTCCTTGTAAGGTTTTTAATGAGGCAACCTATGTGCGTATTGTTAGAGGTGTGTACTCTTTTTTCTTCACTAGAAGATTTTTAATGAGGCAGCCTATATCCGTATTGTTAGAGATGTGTACTCTTTTTTCTTTACTAGATTTTTTTTTCACTGGGTAAGGTTTTAAAAAGGCACATTATCTATCAATTAGACATTTATGGGGAGTGTTATAATATATCATATATATAGTGAATGTCTACTTTACCATATATAGTGAATACCTATTTCACCATAAATTGTGTATGTCTATTTATGGAAAAGTTACAAACCCCAAGGTTAGTTTACCCTTTAAATAAAGGGGTTTTGCTTCATTGTAATTCATCCCTCAAGAAAAGAAATAAGAATTACTCTCTCTATTCTCTCTATTATTCTTCACTTTATATTTCATAACAGTAATCTACTTTTCTAATATTTAAAGTGTCGTGTAAGTATTTACCATTGAAACAACCGGCAGCAGTACTAAACTACTAATAAATAGTCCTAAATCTTATTAAAGTGATATCAAAATCTAAATAAAGAAAATACTACATAATCTCTAATATAATTAAGTGTCGTATATATAATAGTCCTAAATCTTAAGGATATCAAAATCTGAATAAAGCAATTCTCGTCAAAAGTGAATCCTAAAACTAAATAAACAATAAATGATAAATAATAATTTTAAAAAAAATAGCAAATGACAATTTTGTTTATTGCAAAGTCTTATAATGAAGGGCAAAAAGTTCAAATCATTTTTTAAGGGTTTTCATACTTTTAATATATTATAGGTTATAGATATAGATTATAGATTATAGATTATAGATTATAAATTATAGATATAGATATAGATTATAGATATTAGATATATAGATTATAAATATTAGATATAGATATAGATTATAGATTATAGATAATACTATAAATTTATTCTTATTTGTGACATTATGAACTACCAAAAATAATCTAATATATTTAAATACTATGTATTCACCAATATAATAAAGAACAATGCTATACAACATGCTATGAAACAATAAGTAAACCATCACACAAGTTGTTATTCTCTTATATAATAAGAGGGAATAAGCATGCTTATTCAAGGCAATCTGCTTTATAACCTCATTATTGACAAATGTTGGTCTTTAATAAAAAGGTTGGGGAATCCTCCAGTTCACCATAGCTATAGGGAGCAGAACCGGATAGCAGATGCAATGGCTAAGGAAGGAGCCAAGAAAAATCAGTATGTTGGTTGTAAATTTTTTGATGATCCACCTTCTTTTGTAGCCCATGATGTTTGGGCAGATAGTGTAGGCTCTTGTCATCGCATAAACCTCCCTCTCCCTGTGAACCCTTCTGGGCAACGCTCAATAATTTTTGTATTGAAGTCAGACTAGGCTCAAACTCTCTCATATTTTGCTTTAACTTAATGTACTTTTATTCCATAAAAAAAAAAAAAAAGAATAAGCAGTTAAAGCAGGCACAAGGTCGACATGTCTGCTTGAGCTACTTCAATCTGATTATACTGTATCACCCCTAATTAATTTTATAAGTTATTTACGTATTAAAAAATTAATAATATTTAATAAAAAAATAAAATAGACATTTATGACATCTCTGCTTCAGCTGCTTCAATCGTAATTTTATTATATTATTCCCAATTAATTATTATACCCTAATTAAATATTATAAGTCATTTACTTATTATAAAATTAATAATATTTAATTAGAAGCAAAGTAAAATGAACATTTATGACTGTTGCAGTTGCTTCAATCATAATTTTACTGTATCACTGTTAATTAATTATTATACAAGTATTTTTTATAGTTATTTTGCTATGTCGCTTCTAATTAATTATTACAAGTCACTTAAGACCATAATTAATTATTATAGTCATTTAAGCATTGAAAAATTAGTAACATTTTGTAAAAAGGATAAAATAGACACAAAATGATATGTCAACATAAAAAATTTGATTGACTATTGAAATTATATTAGTGCACATAAATTGGGTTGAGACAGTGGAAGACATAAAGTAACATATATTATTTGAAAATGAGATAAAATTATAAATCACAACAATTAAGAACTTAATATAAAAGTATATATGTAAAAAATAAAAAAAGAACTTGATCGACTGTCAAAATTTTATTTGTGCCACATAAATTGAGACAGAGAGAATATTCATATACTATTTAAAAATTATATAAAAAATATTGTAAATCATATAATTAACAACTTAAAAAATGTAAAAGATATAAAATATTTGGTTGACTGTCGAAATTATATCATCATCACTTAAATTGAAACAAAAGAAAAAAAAATATAAATCACAATAATTAAAAATTTAAATTATTTTAATAATTTAAATTAAGATTAAAAAAATAACACATGGACCATCGATACCTAGTTATAATTAGAAATAAGATGACATTGATGGCCGATGTACAATTAAGAATGAGATGCCAATTTATAGGTTGAGAAATCAACTCAAAATTCTATCTAATTTGATATATATATATAGAGAGAAAATGGTTTTATTGCAGCACCACAATTTTATGTCAGTTCTATTGATTCAGTTCAATTATTAATTTTAATTATTGTACGACATTTACAGTATTTATTTGTCTTCTTCATTTTTTAACTTTTCTCTTTTCACTTGTTTTTTTCTTCTTTGATTGCTTCTTTTTCTTTCGTTGTTTTCATTTTACAAGTACGAGATTATTTCCATTTAAAGATGTGGACAAATCGAATCAATTTAAGAATTCAGATCGATGAAGAAATTTGAATAATTCAATTTGAATTATGCAGTATGAATCGATTTACAATTTTAGTTTTAAAATATTTCGATTTGACAAATCGAATTTAATTTTGGGTGTTTATAATTCTAATTGATTCGAAAATAAAAAATTATGCATATATTAATACTAAAAAAATGTTTTACAGTTATACTGTTTTCTTGTATTTGTAATAGCGATGTCTATTTATTCTTTTAAGTTTCAATGTAAGATCAGTGAAAAGGTTGTTTGTTGGTTGAAAAGAAGGTGGTTGTCATCTATTGCTAGGCCCTCTTTTTTTGCTTGGTTGCTACTATCCTTATATTAACAATAATAGTATTTTTGAGTTTTAAATCATTGTGGTTGATCTTAATTCTGCTTAAAACTTTCAATACAATGTTACTTTCGGTTACTTAAGATCTAGTTTTAAATTTTGTTGTTTTTTATTATATTTGCTCTAAAATTGAAATAAAAATAATTGCTTGTTGAAATTTTAAATTCGAATAAATCAATTTATAAAATCGAATCGAAACAATAAAAAATGAATCGAATTGGACCTAGAATGAATCAAGTTAAGATATGAAGAAGAAAGAAAAATTAGAAGATTCACTATCCTATGGTGTGACACATTCACGTTTAAATATTTTATTATATCAACTAATCCAAATATTTTAACATTTCTTGTAATTTTTAAACTTTTTCTTGCCAGTGTAAATCCTCTGTAGACAAAGCATGGATTTGGACAATGCAACTTGATTCTTTTCTTCATTTGCCCCTATATTATTATTTTTGCCAAAGGACGATAATAACAAAAACAATAACATATTTAGTGAAATCTTATAAATGAAATATGAATAAAATAGAATATATGTAGATTTTACCTTTATCTTGTGGAAATAAAACTATTTTTGGAGGAGCTTCGGCTCGACCATAGCACTTTTGCTAAATGAATTTAAAAAAAAAACTAAAATTAATAAAATCTTACTTGAAATCAATAATATCAATCATCAACGTTTCTTTCTATTGCTGAATTCATTTAACCAAAAGTTGGCTATAAATCATCGTTTTGTTGATGCTTATGCCTTATTGGTATTTTGTTTATAAATAAAAAATAATCATTCTATAGTATGTAGAAGAATGATATTTTCTATTGAATCCATCACCAATTCAAGCCACGATTTCCATTACTAAAAATTGGCAATTCCTGAAATGATGAGCCATTTGGGAATAAATGAAGAAAGCAATGATAAATAGAGTAAAGGGCCTTTTTTTTTTTTTTTTTTTTTTTTGAGAAAACACCAAATGGGACACTTGTTTCTCAAAGATGCTAAATGGGACAAAAACCTTGTACATTCAGACTTATTTTTCCTGTTTTAAATTTTCTTATTTACGAAGGTAAGTTGTTGTTGCCCAGACGACTTCCAGTGTCACTGCATATCCAACAACTTATATATTTCCAATTCCATCGAATTAAAAAGTCATTTTGTTAAAATTTAACATGCTATATATGATCTATAGTTATAATAAGGGGGGGGGGGGGGGGGGATGCTTTTATTAAATACTACAGTTATAGGCGATTTTCAGTGTCACTCACTCATTTGACATCCTTAGGACACCCTCTTGTTCGTGTTACTAGCCACATTAACAATAGTAGAAAAAAAAGAACGTGTCTTTTTAAGATTTCTTTTATTTCTTGACTCTTTTTTTTGGCTAAGCAAATCCTCTTTAGACAAAGCCAATCAGATTTTTTTTGAAGGATTTAAATATTTTAGCTTATAAATTCTTGTGATTTATAAATTTTTTTACATAACTTTCAAATAATATAAGTTAATTTTGAGATTCAATCAATTTTTTTATATTTTTTAATATCCTAAGTTGTTAATTATTGTTACTTGAGAAAAGTCATTAAAATATCTCTAAACATGTTCTCTTAATTTATTTTAGCCCTTTAACTATACCGATATTTAAATACCCGTTATTCTAGTTTCAACTTTCAAGTGAACTAAGAACCCCTAAGCAGAGAGAGCATAATCACTTTTCAATAAGCCTGTGAGAAGAGATGAAAAAAATTTGAATTGATAAAAATGTACACGTGGCATTATTTTATTGGTCAATATATGACTCCTATTTTAAATTTTCTTTTCTTGAATATATTACTTTTAAACTTATTTATATTTTTATTTTGATATGAATAAAATTCATGATCCCACTTTTTTCTTATATTTTTATTTTATAATTTCGGTTGTCTTCTCCAATATAGCTTTTCCTCCATTGCAATACACTCCACCTTGTAGCTTTCTTCTCCAAGACAACTTCTTTCACTCCTCTTCTTAATTCCTCTTCTTTCATCTCCATTTCCTTACTCCATCACTTCTATTCCATGTAATTCACTATCGATTTTACAAGACTCAACATCAAAATCATCACTGCAACAATCAATCCACCATTAATTTTAGATTTTCTATTAAAAGTTTTGCAGCTTCAAGCTAATCAATGGATTTCTTAGAAGACATTTTTTTCATGGCAACTCAAAAAAAATGAAGATTATGATAAGAAAGTTGATAGATCACATCTTTTTGCACTACAAATAATAGGAAATCAACAAATGGGTCACCCAAAATTCAAGAAAATTTACACTTTTTTAAGATGGTAAGTACCAAATTTTTACTTTTGGAGTAACGAAAAATCTTGTTGATGAAAGGAGTGGAGTTTGAGGCAATTTTTAGCTGCCATTATTGAAAGAAATTTAGGGGTGCTATTATCGAACGGAATTTACTTTAATTGGGGGGGCAAATAATGGTGAAGTTTTTTGTTAAAGAAGATGAATCACATGAATTATGACTTTAGGGATGAATAGTGTATTTAAGTTAAAAAACGGCATTTAAGAAAAAGAAAAAATGATGAATAATTGAAGAAATAAATAAAAATTATAAAATTAATGATGTGGTGATGATGTGGCACCTACATGGCTATGATGTGACATGTGTGTAATGCATCCATATTATGAGAGTGATATTGTAATTTTAGGGTGATATTTAATTTACTTGAAAATTGTTTAAAGGATATTTAAATGTCCGTGGAGTTAAAGGTCTAAAGTAAATTTATCTGACAAGTTTAGGGGTGTTTTTATATCTTTTTCTTGTTATTTTTAATTTTTACGTCATTTTCAAGTAATATAAGTTACTCCATTTGTTTCAATTTACATAGCACTAATAGTACTTTAAGAGTCAATCAATTTTTATGTCTTAAATTTTTTTAAATTATAAACTATTATAATTTATTATAATTGTTTACGTTATTTTTAAAGGTGCCCAACTTAACACAGACAAAATCTAAAAAATTGAAAATATATATGAAACTCAAAATAAAGAGAAATAATGTCACATATATATTTTGTTCTTAGAATATTTTATTTTATTTTTAATTCCTTATTTCACCTTTGAAACAGTCTCTCTACTTCACCTGAGGTAATGGTATGAACTGCGTACACTCTATTCTCTCCAGACCCCACTAAGTGGGAATACATTAGGTATGTTATTGTTGTTGTTGCTTATTTCACCTTTGATTCAACCCCAAAAATAAGAGATACATCCAAAATTAATAGTAAAATTTACCTATATCACAACATGTCTACCCCTGTTTAGCTAAAATCCCATCTTTTTATTTTATTTCAGAAAATCTCACCTTTTTTCCTTTGCAGATACATATAATTAATGTGAGATACATCACACAGATACGTTTAAACATTTAACTAATTTGCATATTTTAAGGGTTGTAACGACTAAGTTGCATTAATTTAGCAATTAACTTAACTAATAATGGTAAAAAATCAATAAAATCTCACAAAAAGATAATTTATTTGTTATTCTACCTTTTTAAACAAATTATCTTCCATAATCAGTTTCTAGATATAAATGATTCATACGACTTTTTTATTATTTTTTCTTGATTTTGTTTGAAGTACTTGTAATGAATATTTTAGTGTTATTACGTCATTCCAGCGTTTGAATTAACTATATAAAGTGTGAGGCCTATAAGAGTGATGTAATCGTTGTTAGTGAACATGTAATGTATGATAAATTGATTTCGGTCGTTGTTGTAGAACTGAAAATTGACGAAAGTAGGAAAAAAATTAAACGAAAAGGGTAATTTCAGTTATGGCAAGGTATGTCATTAAGAATTCCTTCAACTTCTATGAAGGAGAGTTGTTGAAGTTAGTTCCAAAGATGTGCTTCAAGAGGTATTTACATATTCATATCTGGACAATTTTAGGCCGAGATACATATTTAGACACTAAAGATATTTTTTTTCAATTCCTTGTATCTCCTGTTCTCTATTTATGTTTTTTATAGTGAAATAAGCATACTAAAGATACATGTTTGTAAGCTTAAAGATACATATTATGTACGAGGGTGTTTTGTATGTATCTCACATTATTTTTTATTTTGATTCAATTATTTATACCAAATGTACATATTCTGTAAAACAACAGATACATTTTAAGCAATTTGTATATCTGATTTTGTGTTATTGTGAATTTATGTATCTCATGTTATTTTAGATTTGGACAATTTTAGGCTAGATTACATATTTAAACATACATGATAGTTTTTTTAATATCTTGTATCTCTTGTTATCTGTTTAAGTTTTATATGTATCTCTTATTTTTTAAGTTTTAGTGAAATAAGCATACTAAAGATACATGTTAGTAAGCTTAAAGATACATATTGTGTACAAGGAATATGTTATATGTATCTCGCATTATTATTATTTTTTTGAATTCAATTATTTGTAGGTTCATTACAAAAGGTGAGCTTAAGACAGCTATGCAAAAGCACGGAATAGGTGATCCATCTTATATAAGAAAAATCATATCTGAAGTGGACATAGACAATATGAATATCGCTGTTTTTTCCTAATTAGTTGGACTATACCACTTTGTTGCATGTGCTAATTCTGTCAAATTTTCAGGATGGAAGAATCAAGTATAATAAATTCTGCACAATGATGAGAGGTGAAGCTAAACAACCAGGCAAGCTCTTCTAGTTGCACGAGTCTCCTTTTCGTGGGCAAGTTGCAAAAAACCTATTCTTGAAATATGAACTATGATCTCTTGTGTTGCTTCCATAAGAACTGCTAGGCATGCATGTATGCATAAGAAACTATTGCTAGTTGAGATGTTTTATCGTTCTCCAGTAGAAAATATGTACATTTGTGATTTTTTTCATTCAATATAGTCTTTGTTGAGTGTATCTATTTTGTTTTGTGGCGCGATTTTTTCTCCCTTGTATAAACTAGATCAGTTTGAGACTTGTAAGGTATTGATTTAGGCCACTCCTAAGTGAATGAAGCATTTCAATTGCCGAAGATTTTATCACATTTTATGTTGAATGTGTTCTATGTTCATTTTAGTGAAGATCATTAATCATCTTCAATTTTCTAATGAACTAGCGAACTCAGGATAAACTATCTGCAATATTTCTATTTTTTTGTTCTTTGGTGCTTGCCAACAAAGATAGAACCTACAACTTTGTCAAAAATAGAGTTTTATCTTGTTCATTTCTTATTTGTTGGATAAGTTTGAAAATGTTTCTGCTTTAATACATGGTAAAGCTTCCAAAGTTATCATGTGGTCATGTTTTAGTCAATTGACAAGGTGAAATCTAGCACGATTTTAAATTTGCAAGCTTTCAAAAAAAAAACATGAGTCACAAAATAAATAATGTAAACCTCAATAAACAACAAGAAATTAAGCTGAAATAGCTCAATTATGAAGTATAAACACATGCAAACATCACCGATGAAAATATGCATTATATAACGCATATGATAAATTAGTTTAAACGTGTTGGTTAGTTCACACTAGTATGGATTCAGTAAAATCTCGCAATATTAGGCCAAAAATAGCCACGATTACTGTAATAATCAACACAAGATATTTTTCTAAGTTCGAACAATTCAAGAAAAGTGATTGAGGTCTGTGCTTCACAAGTTCTTTAATTTCTTCCAACAACAGAATATAAATAAAAATATAGGTAGCATTTTCTTCAACTTCTGCTTGGACAGGTGAATTGCTTAAGTATTTGGATTTAGCCAAAAAAAAGAAAAAAAAAATATACTACATCCTAAATCAATTCCTTGTGATTAGATTATTGCTCAACAACAACATCAACATACATCGTGTAGTTTTACGAGTAAGCTCCGGACATAAGTAAAAAGTTTAATTTAACAAGTGGGGTTCAGAGAGGATGGATATTTTTTCAAGATCCACTAATCTCTTTTCATTCATGTTCATCATGTTTATAGTAAGAACTATGCAAGGTCAGAAATTAGGATAAAGATAAGCACAACCAAATTAGTTTCAGAAAATCAAATTTATTATGATCTGAAATAAGAGTACAACCAAAATTCAGAAATAAAACCATGACAACATCTCATAGGCATTAACCAAAGACCAATCCCTCAGAACAACAAATGCAAACAACATATATATTACTATGCTTCAATAACCCCAAACCCCAAATAGCCCAAATAACTTAGAAACCATGAATATTGATTTGATCCTTCTTGACAACATCAACAGTCACAAGGAAATAAGAAACATTCTTCCTTTGATCTCCTTAAAGTTGTATCACTTTGCCAAGCTCATTATCTTGCACAACATTCTCATTGCAACAGAACACTTTTTTTTTTTTAGATTTTTTAAGATTTTTTTGTAACTAAATTCTTTCCTTAGTCCTTAAACGGTCGTCAAGCTTTTCTTTCGATTGCTTTGTTGTATACATATATGAACATGCTCCTTGGCTTCAGGTGCACCTGAGTCCTTAACCTCAACAAATGGATCAAAAGTAAATGGGATCTGGACGTCGATATCAACCATATAAATAAGTGGAAGAGAACTTTTCATGCTCTGAAACTAAAATTGGTAAATTGATAACAAAAAAGCTGCAAAAAAGAACACTTCTTTAATATGGACATGATCAAGATATCAAAAACCCAACTATATATGTTAATAAGCAATATGAGATGATCAACATATCAAAGATATAATTACATCACTGATCATAAAAGAGCTGCAAAGGGAACACTACTTCAATATGGAATATTCAGCTATACTATGAGATGATCAACAAAAGCAAACATCCATATTTAGCAAAACAATAATAACAACAACATACTCGATATATTCCTACAAAGTGGGGTCTAGGCTCAGGACATATAACAATATAACAAACAAAACACACAAAAGGACATCACAAGATGGAATAACACACTTCCTAGATACTAAAGAAAATAAGACATCCACAAGGTACTACTTTAAACTATCTATCCAAAATTATAGATATCACCGAAACAAGATAAATAAATACGTTTGATATGTTAAACAAGATGCTTACATTGTTTTGTTAGATCTTTTTTGCATAGAATCGAAGAAATTCTCAATGGCATACCTTGCCATAACTGAAATCACTCTTTTCGCTCAATTTTTTCCTGTTTTCGTCAATTTTCAGTTCTAAGAGATACATATAAATGCATAAATAAAAAATCAGAGATACAAGATAATACAATATGTATCTTCAAGCTTACTAACATGTATCTTTTGTATGCTTATTTCACTAAAATATAAAAAATAAGAGAGACATATAAATGCATAAACAAAATATACAAGATAATACAATATGTATTTTTAAGTTTACAAACATGTATTTTTTGGTATGCTTATTTCAATAAAACTTAAAAAATATGAGATACATATAAATACATAATCAGAGATACAAGATAATGCAATATATATCTTTAAGCTTACAAACATGTATCTTTTGATATGCTTAATTCAATAAAACTTAAAAAACACGAGACACATATAAATGCATAAATAGAGAATTAGTGATACAAGATAATACAATATGTATCTTTAATCTTATAAACATGTATTTTTTGATATGCTTATTTCAATAAAACTTTAAAAATACGAGGTACATAAAAAACATAAACAAAGAACCAGAGATACAAGAAATTGAAAAACGTATCATGTATGTCTAAATGTGTTTCTCGGCCTAATATTGTCCAGATTTGAACAAGCAAATACCTTTGGTAATAACTCTTCTTCTTTTAACAGGAACTTTACCTCCATAACTTTTAGACCCTCTTTTCTTAAAAACATGGACTTCTTTTTTCTTAGCCTTTTTGGCACACTTTTCAAGCAATTTCTTCATCGTGGATGGATCGTTTCTATGCTTGAATCTATTTTCATTAAAACCATCAAATTCATTGTCAAAAATTCTTAGAACAAAGTTGACAAATTCTTCATATTGTTTGATATTGTCTAATTGAGAGATTTCAAGACTAAAAGATGGTCCCGAATCTCTATTCATTATATTAATTCAAACAATATAGACTGAAAAAATCGATAATCAAAGACTTAATTAAACAAGGTCACCAAAATATCACTTTGTTAAAAACAGTATCAAATTATTATTTTTTTTTAAAAAAATCATAAAATATGATAAGAAGATATGTTTTTAACATGTATCTCAATTTTTAACTACACAAGGTAAAAGTAATAAATATTAAAATATTTATAATATTTTTAAAGTGAAGAAATTTTTAGTAGTTTTGTAACTTAAGTTGTTCTTTTATAAAAAAAAAATTCAAATTAATAATCATACCTGATCAAACAAATTTCCTATAAAGAAACCAAAATTGAAATGGCGTGAATTAGAAAAAGAAGATGGGCCTACATGCATGGAAAAGTAGCACAACTTTGTCGCGGGAAAATTGGTAAAAAGCAAGACATGATCTGATTTTTCTCAAAAAAAATAAAAAGGTACATATTTTAAATAGTTAAGTACAATAATTCTAAAAGGAAAAAAGGTTAAAAATACCCCTCAACTTTAAAAAATTGGCCAACTTTTTACAACGTTATACTATCAGGTCAAATATACCCTCGCTGTTAATAAAATTATCATCTATACCCTTAAAATGGATGGGAAAATCCAAATCAACTAAAATTATTTAATTTTGAAAAAAAATCCATCCATCCCAATTTAACCCGCTCCGGTCCGACCATCTAACTTACAACCCAAACAAATGAATATAACTTTTCATTTGATTCTATCAAATTAACTTCATCCTCCATTATCATAGATATAAGATAAATTTACATTGCATTTTCACGGCCGAGACTTTGATGGCTAAAAATCGACAACTAAATAAGACCTTGTGAAGACAAAACTACAATAGTTTTCCTATGGGGCTTATGGCTCTTGGTATTGACCAACTAAATAAGACCTTGTGAAGACAAAACAACAATAGTTTTCGTATAGGGCTTATGGCTCCTGGTTGTGGCAATCGTGGGTGTTAAGCCTCTTAATTGCCTTTTCGCGTTCTCTTAACTAACTGACTTTTTCATTTTCTAGTTGTTGAATGAAAAATCTAGATTGGACATTGTTTTGATCTACAACTGATGAACTTTCAGCAGTGGATTACGCTTGAAATTTAGAAAATACTATTCACTATGCTAATTTTAATAAGCACAGTGCTATGCAATACCATAGCTAACTGCATTGCAGTGAAAACTCACTATATGTCCTGTAGCTGTAGGTTATTTTCTAATCAAAAAACAAGTTTGGCGAATACATTCTATGCCACCACCGATGCAATTAACACATTCAAATTCAAAGAAATATAAAGGGTAGAAAATAAACAGGAAGAGAAGGGTGAATGATCACAGATGGGAGAAAAAGGGAGAGGAACAACAAGAGCATAGTTGCATAGGTAGGTTGTTTGAGTTGTAAGTTAGATGGATCGGATTGGATCGGAACAGGTTAAATTGGGGTGGTTGTTTTTTTTTTTCAAAAATTAAATAATTTTAGCTAATTTGGGTTTTTTCATCCATTTTAAGGGTATAGATGTCAACTTTATTAACAGCGAGGGTATATTTGGCCCGATAGTACGACGGAGGCTAAAATTGACCAATTTTTTAAAGCTGAAGGATATTTTTAACCCCTTTTCCCATTATAAAACAGAAAAAATTAAAATATCAAAATTGATCGTGAGCACGAAGCACGCATAACAATATTTACCGGTTTTCATCACTCTTCTATATTAAAATAAATATATGACACAACTTGATTTTGTTGGCCAAATGTGTCCCTATATTACATAAAGAATAATTTTAATAGTTTTGTAATAGTATATTTTACTAAAAAAAATTGTTAAAATTAAAATTAATGAAATTTTACTTAAGATTAATAATGTAAACTATCAACATTCTTTTTTATTGCTGAATTCATTGAATCAAAATTTGGCTGTAAATCATCATTTGTTGATGCTTATTAGTAATTTTTTTGAGAAAATATATAAATTTTCCCCTAAACTTGTCTGTTTAACTTATTTTAGCAATAAAACTTTATCTCTAATTATTTATGCTCCAAATTTAGTAGAGAACCACATTTATCTCTTGCTCGTGTTCATGGAGAGGGTTACAAAATGTCTCATTTTCTTTCAAAAATAGTATTCCTCAATGGTACCAGTATCACATGAATGTATATGTAGGGAAAGAGGATGTAATACTCATAATCAAATTAGTATGAAGATCCAATCCATTCAACACACACATATATAAGTGAGCCCAAAAATTAATTCAATATGACCATAATTCATTATTATCAACTTTAATTAGGTTTCATCAAAATAAATATGTATATAAGACATCATTAATATCATATCAATCCTTAACTCAGTCATGTCTATCATGATAAAGCAACCAATGCTCAATAAAATCTATAAGAACAATTCAAGCTTCCGCATGAGCATTATATCTAGAACAAAGTCATTTAAATACACAAATAAGATCAATAATATCAAACAAAGTCCCCACACGGACAACATGCAATATCAGATATCACAAGTCAATTACAACAATAGAATATAAGCCCCCACCGGGTATACAATAGTAATAATAATTTCAAAATACAAACCTCACAGTTATTTTCCCCAACCCATAGCATGCTTTACTTATTTATTAATTACCCAACTCAATCTAAAAGAAGTTAAGTCATAATCTGCCTCGGAACAACGATATTCAAGCCTAAAGTGCTTCAATACAGAGCCTTTTCCATACGGATAACCTCGGAATTAATTACAACATTCAAAAGAATAGCACTTATGCGTTAAAAGAAAGCTAATGATATCCATATTGCTCATATTTGAGTCGGTTCCAAATAAGTTAAAAAATGAAAGAGATAAAACTAAAATTTTATTTTAAAAAAACATTTCACAAGATTATAGGAATCTACAGTTGAAAATTCATGCACAAATGGGTTAACGATGAGATCCAAATGAAGAAAATCATTTTCAAGCTTTACCGATAATAACCTCAAAATCTCATTTCAAAATCATAATTAAAAGGTGTTTTCGAAGATGTTATCAATGAAAAATGATAAAGATATCCACACAAAACAGCATGAAGAAATCCTTAAAAATTGCCTTTTTTCAAAGCTTGGAGGTCCAAAAGTGGAGAAAAATTATAAAATTGAGGTTTATATATTGTTCTGTGAATAGTGCCTTGTGAACGCGGTCTAGCCTTTCGCATTTGCAAGGGTCAACTTTGACCTGTCAAAAGTTTGGGCTTCGCGTTCGTAGCCAAGGCTTCATGTTCGTGACAGCCTCATCGCATTTACGAAGAAGGAAAAATACCCGACCCGAACTCAACTTCCCTTCGCAATCGCGGCCACCACCTCGCGATTGCGATAAAGAAAAATTTCCTTCTACGCATTTGTAGTCAAGGGTCTGCGTTCGTGAAGAAGGCTCGAGAGTGATATGGTGTACCCATTGAGATAGATAAATGTTACAAGTATTATATTGTATTGTTAAGTATAATGTTTGTTTTGACTACTATTTAAATTTTTATTATTTTTGTATCATTAAATTCGTTGTCATATAACGAAGAAATGTCTCATTTTATGTAATGACCGATTTGATGTGGTGGAGTAATTACATTATTTTTTTCTTTATTTTATCTTTGTTTATTATTTAATAGTTTGGTTTTATCATTCACCCTATATAATATTTTTACCTCATATTTTTTATATATATAATATTATAAGTTTATTCTTATGTGTGATACTATGAACTACCAAAAAAATGATATAATCTATTTGAATATTATATTCACCAATATAATAAAGAACAATATAATACGACACACTATGAAACAATAAGTAAACCATCCAAACAAGCTGTTGTTATAATGAGAAATAAAATGACATTGATGGTCGATGTACAATTAAGAATGAGATACCAATTTATAGGTTGAGAGATCAACTCAAAATTCTATCCAATTTGATATATGGATATATATATATATATATATACACACAAAATAGTTTCAGTGCAGCACCACAATGTTATGCCAGTTCTATTGATTCAATTCAATTATTAATTTTGATTATTGTATGACATTTACTGTATTTATTTGTCGTCTTCATTTTTTTCTTTCTTTTCATTTTTTTCTCTTCTTGGATTGCTTTTTTTCTTTCTTTCTTTTCATTTGTACGTACTAGATTATTTCCATCAACCTCCCCGTAAACCCATATACACTAAGAAGAAAGGAAAATTAGAAGATTCGCTATCTTATGGTGTGACACTTGTAATTATTCAGGTGTATTTGACATCATGAACCCAGTAAAATAGAGAATGGAAATAAGAAATAGGATAAGAAAGGAGGAAGAAGGGGGGAGCTGAAGAATTGAGTATTATCTCAGAGAAAGAGTAGTAATTCTTATTAAAAATAAAGTGGTAAACAGAATGATCCAAGTAGTAGGTATTTATTGTATGCTAACAAGTCTAGGATTAACTAAATATGTTAACTACCTATCTATTAGTTAGTTATAACTAACTTCTTGAAAGCACCTATATACTTGTGCAGACTACATTACATCCTAAAGTTGTTTTCTTCTTCTTGTCTTAACATCCCCTCAAGCTAGGAAGGGGTGAATATGTCACACATTCCTAGCTTGGAGCTTAGATACATGTGTTGTACTCTGTTAAGTCCTTTTGTGAACAAGTCTGCAGGTTGATGTGGTGTCGATATGTAGCTAGTTGAAATAGTTCCTTGTAAGATTTTTTTCCTAATAAAATAACAGTCAATATCTATGTGTTTAGTTCTTTCATGATATACCAGATTAGCTGCTATTTGTATAGCTGATTTACTGTCACTGTATATCTCTGCTGGAAGGGTTATGTCCAGGCAAATCTCTTTCACCAGGACTAAGACCCATATTAGTTCAGCTGTTACGTCTTTCATACTTCTGAATTCAGCTTCAGCTGAACTTCTAGACACAGTAGCTTGTTTCTTCGACTTCCAAGAGACTATTGAATCACCAATTTTTACAAGATAACCAGTAATAGACCTTCTTGTATGAGGGCATGATGCCCAGTCAGCATCAAAGTAGGCACTCACACGTTCATTAGCACTACTAGACAGCAGGATGCCCTGACCTGGTTGATTCTTTATATACCTTACTACCCTTAATGCAGCTTCTATACGAGACTTTTTTGGACCTTGAAGAAACTGACTTAGTGTTTGAACACTAAAGGAAATATTTGGCCTTGTCATTGTTAGGTACAGTAGTTTTCCAACCAATTTTTGATAGGTTTCTTGGTTTGTCGGAGGATCCTCACCTGACTGCAAGTGTTTAACATGATCATCAAACTTTTTTGTGGTCAACTTTACATTGTAATCTGAAGGTGTTACAGCAGGCTTGGCAACTCCCATACCTAGTTCAGCCAGTAACTCTTATGTATATTTTCTTTGGTGCATTAAGATTTCTTTATCAGACCTAGCAAACTCTATGCCAAGAAATTATCTTAATTCTCTGAGATCTTTCATCTTAAAGGCTTGCTGCAGTGTTGCCTTTGTTTCTTCTATCAATTTTAAACTTTCACCGGTGATCAACATATCATCAACATACACTAAAATCAGTACCATGCCCTCATTTGTTTTCTGTATATACAATGATGGATCATACTTGCTTTGTACAAATTGATTTTTTAGCAAAACTTCTAACAATTTTGTGTTCCATTGTCTAGTAGCTTGTTTCAATCCATATAAGGATTTGACAAGACTACATATTGCATTCTCCCCCTGGCTTGCAAATCCTTCAGGCAGCTTCATGTATATTTCATCAGTGAGATCACCACTCAAGCAGGCATTGAAGACATCCATCTGATGCACAAACCATTTCTTCCTTTCTTCTATAGCTAGCACAGTTCTAACTGTTTTTATTTTAATTACTGGTGAAAAAGTTTCTGTGTAGTCTATGCCCTCTCTTTGGTTGTATCCTTTGGATACTAACCTAGCCTTAAACCTTTCAATCTCTCCCGAGGCCTTGTACTTTACTTTATAGATCTACCTGCACCCTATAGGTTTTTTACCTTCAAGTAGTGTAACCACATCCCAAGTGTGGTTAGAAGTAAGAGCATCAATTTCACTTTTCATAGGTGCTATCCATCTAAGATCTTTACAAGCTTCTGAATATGTAATAGGCTTAGTAACTATAGAGGATGATGCCATAAATTTTTTGTATTTATCAGGAAAAACACTATAAGAAATATGTTCTGAGATTTGATAAGGTACCTCTTTGTAAACGTTAAGAGATACAAAGTCAGTCATCCAAACTGGTGGCTTTCTTCCCCTGCTTGATCTCCTTTGATCCTGCAATAGCACTGGTTCAACTGGTAATACCTCACTAGGCATATTAACTAATTTTTCTGGTTGATCTTGAGGTACATGAGCCTCATGATGCTGTAACAGATGCGAAGAATTAGATGGAATGTGCCCTTGTGCATTAGAGAAAATCACCTGTGATGATTCTATAGGAAATACATATTGTGTATTGTCAGTCTTACTATTTTGTTGCTTGAAGGGGAATATATCTTCCCTGAATGACACGTCTCTGCTGACCAACACCATTTTATTAACCATATCATACAATACATAGCCTTTTTGAACCTCAAAATATCGTAGCAATACAGTAGATTTGGCTCTTGTCATCAGCTTGTCATGTTCATTAACCACCTTGGCATAACATAAACAACTAATGACTCTGAGGTGATTGTAACTTGGTATTTTCCCATGTAATATTTTATAGGGTGTTTGATAAGATAAAATTGAGTTTGGAAGCCTTTTTATTATATATACAGCAGCTAAAACACAATAGCCCCAAGGATGTATTGGAATTCCTACTTGAAACCTTAAAGCTCTGGTTACTTCAAGAATATGCTTATGTTTCTTCTCAGCCACACCATTTTGTTGAGGTGTGTAAGCATAAGTTGTCTGATGCATAATACCTGAAGCTTTAAACAATTCATCACACACAAAGTTAACAAACTCAGCCCCATTATCTATCCTAACCACCTTCGCAGTTTTGTCAAATTGAGTTTTAACATAAGCAAGAAACTGTTGAACTAACACACATGTTTCAGACTTAAACTTTAGTAAGTAAACCTAGGTAAATCTTGAGAAATCATTCACAATAGTCAGAAAGAATCTTTTATCATTCATAGTGGAAACTTTATAAGGAACCCACAAGTCCATATGAACAACATCAGAGCATTTTAAAGTCTTAATACTGCTAGAAGTAAATGGTAGTATGCTATTTTACACTAGGACATACTATGCATTGTCTAACACTTTCATCAATTACTTGGACATTTCCATGAATTAACCTTTGTAGTACATTAGTGGACACATGACCAAATCTTATATGCCAAATATCTACTTCTGCTTTACTATGTCTTCCTTTGCTCAGATACGATCCACTTGATTCTTCATGAGGCATCACCTTGAGTTTAGTTTTGACATCTTGATCTTGTAGAAAGTAGAGAACTTCTTCCATTCTACCAATCTCCCTCACCTTTCCATTACAAAGATCCTAAAATACACAGAAATTAGGAAAAAAGTTTACTGAACACTTCTACTCTTTTGTCACTTATGGTACTGAGAGCAAATTGCATTGAAACTCAGGCAAGTGATAGACATTAGTTATGACATTCTTATATGTCAAATAGAAACTTCCAACATGCTTAACTGAGGTGGTATCACCATTTCATATATAAACCTTCTTAGAGGTTATAGGCTAAACTACTGTCTTGCCTTCAAGAATATTTAAGTCAAACACCATATGGTTTGTAGCACTGGTATCAATTATCCATTCTTGCACTTTAGAAGACACAAAAAAAACATCACTAATACCTGCTGCATTGGCTGAATCATGAGCAGTGGGTACTTCTTTTGTCTGGTTGATCATCTGCACAATCTGATCATATTATTCTTTTGTGAACGCTGGTGTTCCCATCTGACTTATATGAGACACCTGCAGTCCTGATCCCTGTTGTGCTGCTGGCTTAGTGGAATAAACACATTGTTCTCTATTTGAACCACATGAACTCTGGCTTAGAACATCTTGAACTATAGGTTGAGAGTAAGGAACTTGTCCTGAGATAATACCTGGATCCAAAGTTACATTATAGGCTGCTGTTCCATCAACTCTAGGTTTCTTCTTGTTCTTGAAGTCAGATGGATAGCCAATAATTTTCCAGCAATTATCTCTAGTATGATCCTTCATTTTGTAGAATTCACACTAGATATTATAAGATTTCTTGAACTTATGATATTGACCAGTACCACCAGCATTTCTTGAAGGCATAGCAACGTCACAATTTCTTGAACTCATAGCAGTAGTAGCACCAAGAATCCCTACAAAAATAACCACTACTGACTTGTGACTCTCATCACTCAGGATCATTGCATTCTCTTGATTGACAATAGGCAGTGGGCTCATAAGAAAAATCTGACTTCTTGCTTGAATGTATACATCATTCAAGCTCATCAAGAACTAAAAAAACTTTAATTTTTTAAGGTGTACCATAAAGTCTCTTGACTTCTCACAGTCACACCCAGGTGCAGGTACCAAGGCTTCAAACTCCTCCTAAATATCCTTCAACTTGGAAAAATAAGTACATACAGATGCACTACCTTGTGTACACGTAGCTATCTCTTTATGCAAATTAAAAGTCCTAGCACCATCAATTTTGTTAAACCTTTCATGTAGCTCATCCCAAACAACTTGAGCGAAAGATGCATACATGATACCACCTAGTAAGCTCTTAGAAACAGAGTTCATTATCCAAAATAATGCAATTGCATTGACCCTTTCCCACTAATTTCCCATATCTGAAGTAAATTTATCTTTGGTACATGTTCCATCCACTAATCCTAACTTTTTTCTCCCTAACAAGACAATTCTCATGGATCAAAACCAAATAGCATAATTTTCCAAACCTGTTAGTTGAAATGAAATAATTTGAATGCCACTTACATCGGCTGGGCTGAGAAATAGGGGATGATCATGATCAATGACTGTGGTTGAAGCTCCAGCTTCAGCACCTCGCTCAAGACTTTCCATTGTTGAGTTTCACACAAAAACAGAGATGTAGTATTAGAAGAAAAGATTCCCAAATAACTGGTACCCCAATCACTACGTGATCTTGAACCCTTTCTTTACACTTTACAGAACGAATAACCTTCTAGCTAGAGTATTTAGCTTTATAAATCTGATGCCATGTAATTATTCAGGTGTATTTGACACCATGAACCTAGTCAAGCAGAGAATGAAAATAAGAAATAGGAGAAGAAAGGAGAAAGAAGGGGGGAGCTGAAGAATTGAGTATTATCTCAGAGAAAGAGTAGCAATTCTTATTAGAAATAAAGTGGTAAGTAGAATGATCCAAGTAGTAGGTATTTATAGTATGTTAACAAGTCTAGGCTTAACTAAATATGTTAACTACCTATCCATTAGTTAGTTATAACTAACTTCTTGAAAACACCTATATACTTGTGCAGACTACATTACATCCTAAAGTTGTTTTCTTCTTCTTGTCTTAACAACACTTTCACATTATATATCAACTAATCCAAATATTTTCAACATTTTTTGTAATTTTTTAACCTTTTCTTGCCAATGTACATCCTCTTCAGACAAAGCATGGATTTGGACAGTGCAACATGATTCTTTTCTACATTTGCGCCTATATTATTATTTTTGCTAAAGGCCGCTAATAACAAAATTAATAACATATTTAGTGAAATTTCATAAGTGAAGTATGAATATGATAGAGCATACGCAGATCTTATCCCTACCTCGTGGAGATAAAACTGTTTTTGGAGGACCCTTGGCTCGAGCATAGCACTTTTTCTAAAAAGAAATTTTTCTAAAAAAAATAGAACTAAAAAAATCTTGCTTGAAACTAATAATATCCATTATCAACATTTTTTTCTATTGGTGAATTCATTTAACCAAAAGTTGGCTATAAATCATCATTTTGTTGATGCTTATGTCTTATTTCTATATTATTTTTATATAAATCATCATTCTATAGCATGTGGAAGAACGATATTTTCTATTAAAACCATCACAAATACAAGCTACGATTTTTATTACTGAAAATTGGCAATTCCTGAAATGATGAGCCATTTGGGAATAAATTAAAAAAGCAATGATAAATAGAGTCGCAAGCATAAAGGGCCACTTTTTGGAGATAAATTATCAAATGAAACACTTGTTTTTCAAATATACTAAATGGGATAAAATGTTGAACATCCAGCGACTTATTTTTTCTGTTTTAATTTTTTTATTTATAAAGGTAAATTATTGTTCCCCAGAAGACTTCCAATATTGTTACATATCTAACTATTGAAGATTGATTCAAAGTATGGCCTGACCAAATTTAATTTGTTAGTAGTTTCCTATTTTCTTGAGCCATTGGCTGTCATGTTGCAGTATATTTCGGGAGGGGTTTACTGATAGTTATTACTTAGTTAGTGGAGTAGTGGTTAACTTAGTGATTTGTTTATTTGTAAGCTTGTATTAAGATTGTACTTTCCTTTGATTTTATATATAGAAAAACTGAGATTTCAGCGTATATCTAGTACTCTAACTTTCAGCCTCTGTTCTTTAAGTTTTCGCAGTCTGTTTTCCCGATATCTTTGGTATTAGAGCCATGGCAGATAGCAGCAATCCATCAGGTGTGGCACAACCACTTATGCCCATCTTAATAGGATAAAACTATGAATTCTGAAGTATTTGTATAAAAACTATACTCAAATCTCAAAATCCTTGGGACTTAGTAGAAAGTGAATTTGCAGATCATGACGAATGAGAACATACAAAAAGATGCTAAGACGCAATATCTAGCAAACTGTCCATGATAATGTTTTTTCACAGATAGAGACAACAACCATATCAAAGCAAGCTTTGTTTATTCTACAGAAGGAGTTTCAAGGTGATTCAAAGGTCATTGTCATGAATTGCAGTCACTTCGGTGTGAATTTAAAACCTTGATGATGAAAAGTGGAGAATCTATTGCTAATTTTTTATCTAGAGCTATGACAATTGTCAGTAAAATGCGATCCTATTGAGAGAAAGTTACTGACAAGACTATTATGAAAAATATACTACGAAGCTTGAATCCAAAATTTGATTATGTAGTTGCTGTTATAGAAGAGTCTAAGGATCTTTCAATATTTTTCTTTGATGACTTGATGGGATCTCTTCATTCTCATGAGGCGAGACTCAATTGATATACATAAAAGAATGAAGAGAAATCATTATAAGTGAAGGGTACAACAACTAAGTATGGAGAAAATAATGGCCCAGCAAGTAGAGGCCAAGGAAGAAGAGGATTATGCGATGGTTGAGGTCATGGTTTTGGAATAGACAGGGGAAAGAATGATGGACAGGGGAAAGAATGATGGGCACAAGTAGTCTAATGAGCAAGGTAATAGAAAAAATGGAATTCAATATCATCACTGTCAAAGCTACCGGCATATAAGAGCTGATTGTTGGTATAAAGACCAGAAAATAAATTTTGCAGCAAGAGAAAATGAGGAATAGAATTATCTCTTTATGTCTTGCTTTGATACAGATAATAATCCAAGCGTTTTAAGATTCGTAGATAGTGATTGTTCAAATCATATAACAAGTGTCAAATCTTTGTTCAAGGAGCTAGAGAAGAAACAAAAGAAAACGGTGCAGCATGACTACACAAAAGAGATGCAGCTTGAAGGAAAGACACTGTAGGTGTTCACACTAGTCATAATCAAGTAAAAATGATATATAAAATTCAATTTGTACCTGATTTAGTATAAAATTTATTGAGCGCCGGACATAATGACTGATGGACATTCTCTTTGGTTTGATATTGATGCTTGTTGTAATGACCCTTAAGGTCATTTTTTGTATTCCCATTTATTTTCATCATTAGAGATTTTACATAGCTTCCCCAATTCATTTATGACTTGTTGGAACTGATAATTTGGTTACTGGCCAGTTCGTTTGGTTTTTAGAGCCAATTTCCCGTTTAGAAGTCTTCGTCGATTTCAAATGACGGTCGAGCAAAAACATCAGTAAAATAATTTTAGATGAAAATTCTGAATATTCCATCATCTTTGTAATATAGATTTTAGGCTAGGTAGACCCTTGGTTCAGATCCCACTGCACCCGAGCTCATTTTGATCCTTG
Organism: Capsicum annuum; assembly: GCF_002878395.1. Classification (NCBI taxonomy): domain Eukaryota; kingdom Viridiplantae; phylum Streptophyta; class Magnoliopsida; order Solanales; family Solanaceae; genus Capsicum; species Capsicum annuum. The sequence goes on along the minus strand of NW_025830045.1, from coordinate 312,148 downwards.
GTCGAAAAGTCGAAAATCGAAAGATATGGGTGTGGGACCCACAAGTTGCCTAAGATGGAAAATTCTACTTCACCAATGCATACAAAACATTAAATTAAGTAGAGTTACATAGTTTGTTTGCAAAAAATGAAGTCCGAATGAGTGTGGGAGGTCAAAAATAAGTTTTCACCTTGCGGGCCCTTTTAACTGCGTATAAAAAGGAACCTAGGTCGCGATTTGGACATTTTCACCTATTTTTGAACCCTAGAAGCCTTAAAAAGATTTTTGACTTCAAATTGAATCTTGGGGGTGAATTAGAAGCTCGATTAACATTTATATTTGCGATTAACAATGAATTTGAGGTAAGAATCCTTCCACTTCATACTTTAATTTCTTGAATTTTTGACTGAAACTCCAAATGGATTGAGGCTTGATTTTATCCGCAAATATGATTATTTTGCACAAATTTCTTGAGGGCTTCAACTCCCTGATGGTATTTGAATGTTGGGTTGGTCTCAGAACTCGATTTTCATATGTAGGACCTACTTTGGGTTTTTTGGTGTCGTTTTGGACCCAAAGAACAATGGTAAAATGTGGATGTTGTTATTTTCGTATTAATGCATTGATTATATTTTTGATAATATGGAACCTTGGAGAAGCTTCGAGTAAAGGGAATGCGAAGATTGTTGGTTCGTGAGCTATATTTGGATTCAAAGTAGGTAAGGCTTACTTTTGTTAGATTGAGATTTATTATAGTATGATTTTGATATCTTGTTGATATTGGGATGGGTTTTAGACATTGGTATGATAAATGATATATTTGGAATTAGTTGAACTACTTAGGCTATTGAACTTGTATAGTGTGGTAATTGACTTATAGCTTAGAACCTTGGCTAGTTGGACTTTTTAATTCATGAATAGAATGAGAATGATCTATTTGTTATAATTATATGGAGTGACCTTGTTCACTCACACTAAGAGTAATTGACCTTAGATATGTTTAGTTGTGAAATTTGCCTTAGATGCCTTGAATGAACTAAGAGTAATACTTAAGGAAGAATTGTACCATAGAACTAGTATGAATTGGTAAACCTCTAAGACATGATGTAGATGAAATAGTCTAGTCCAGGGAAGAAGTTAGACTTGAATGGATATTTTGGAATGTTAGAAGCGGAACGTGACCGCATTAAGCTTGAATTATGTAAATTATTAGTGACCTAGATATTTGTTAAATGCCTAGAATATGCTATTGAGAATGTGATAGTTAGACCGGGTAGATGGATTATTCACGATTTTGTCTTTAGAAATAATGTGTATGTTGACTTCATCTTTTTGAAATTGTTGATTAGCAATGAAAAGTCTTGTAAATTGAGCCTATAGCTATGTTATCACTTGAACTATTGGCTTGTTGTTATGTGAACCTTGGATTATGCTATTACACATATTATGATCAAGCCTAATGACTAAACTAATATCTGTGAAAAAAAATCCCTTAATCATTTTATTATGATAACATGCATATAAAGGGAGATTCTAGAAAGTATAATCATGGATAGTTATTGACCATGTTAATAATCATGTTAAGCCCGATAATATACGAAGTGTGCTTTTCATATGTATATACATGCTTATGCACCTACAAATATATTGCATTAATAATAAATGGCAAGGTGTGATGATATGTACTTTTTACTTCTTTTCCAATCTATTCTTCGTGGGCTTGAACTTGTTATTAATTTGATTCTCTCTCTCTCAATATATATATATATATATATATGTATTAATTTGACTCTCTCTCTCTCTATATATATTAATGAGATAGAGGTCTAAATGACTATATAACTATGGTTATGATTATATTGGTTATGTTGTGTCGAATTGCATTAATTAATGATAATAATACGACTTGGCAAATGACCATTAATGGAAACTAGAAATCGTGGTAAACGTGAGTTGGTTGTGTATATACATATTCTTGATTCGTTGATGAAATGATCTAATGGTGCACTCTTCGGTGGTATGGGATGTCGTGATGAGTTCTTTACTTTGTGTTCTTTTGGTGTACTTTTCGTTGGTATGGGACGCCGTGGTAATGTAAGACCCTACAAAATTTTTAAGCTTAATTCAGTCCTTTAAGCTTGTCAAGGTGTCCAGACTTAGAAAAAAAATTCTAACTAAGTTTCCAGACTTAACCTATTATTGGCCTTCGAGAGTTAGCAATCTCATTTCACCACCTTAACATCCTTTAATGGTCCGTATTTTTGTTAATTCATGATCAGAGAGGTTCATAGGTGGTCTCGAACAAGTTTCAAGTTTTTTGGACCACGTTTAGACCACGTTTGAAAGCCCAAAACAGTGGACCAATGCGATCTTGGCACACCGCGTCACCAATCGCGTTGGTTGATATTTTTGCAGGTTGCCAGGGTCAAAGTACTGAGACTCGACGCGATGATGGCATGATGTGTTAACTATCGCGTCGATAATAGCGTCGATGCCCAGTTTTAGTCATTAAATGTCCGCATTTTTAAGGAAAAAAAGGTTAATTTTCCACCCCTATATAAGTCTAAAGCACAGGATTTAGCCCCAATTCAACCAAAATATAGTGTATCTCTCAAGAACAAGTTAGGATTTTCCATTAAGGATTCAAATTCAAGAATCTCTTCGTCAATCTTCGTATAATCAAGAACTAAGTTATGCATAGTGTTCATTCATGGATTCCTTCTATCCATGAAGTTCAATAATCAAGTTTTAAATCTTGTATTGTGAATATTTTTTCGTGGGTTGATTATGTTCATGAGATTATGATGATATGATTCCCAAGCTGGAATCTTTATGTGTTGTTCATGAAACTATGTTAATGTGTGGCTTGAAATCTATAAGTTTCGTCGATTCATGGAGTTTTGAAGTGATAATTTGATGATTATGCCTATGCCTTAAGTTGTGCATGCAAGGTGTTTGATGAAATGCCTAAGAGAATAGAAATCATGCCTTATAGCTTAATTGTGACCCAAACGATAAATACATGTTTTACCCTTATGTTCAAATGACTCCCATGCTATTGATATGCATTGTAGATGTTTGTTGGAATGCTCATGATATTAGAGTATGAAATTATAACATGATTATATGCATTCCTATCCATGTACAACATTATGATAATAATGTGCTTCATGAAATCCCCAAATTTATTGTATGGTGAATTGTTGATATTAGTCATGTGTTCAAGCGGTGTCAAGTCTTGTCAGTTTCATGCTATCGAGTCCTGGTAGTACTTGTACCTGATAATTTAGCTGTGTGCCTAGAGCCAGTGTCAGTTTTCACGATACTCTCAGTCAAGCCATGATCATTAGAATTCAGTTAGTTACATGACTTAGGAAAACTCAGTAATCTTAGTACCCTCGGTAATCACAGTAACCTCAATAATCTCAGTAATCTCAGTCAATTATCAGATCTCAGTAATATTCCGTAAGTCAACAAAAATTTAGTGAACTATATTCAAATCAACTAAATAATACTATCACTAACAGTTCAGTTCAGTTTAAATCAGTTCAATGTCTCTTCAGTTGGGAGTAGGATTCAGCACTGAGTGAACCCAGGGATGGGGACTCACTTGTTAGCCAGTAGAGGGTGTGATCCTTAGAAGCAATCCTTGCATTCCAGAACTACGTAGCCAGTGTAGGTTGAGATGTACCCTACGAGTTTAGGGATTATACACCTCATCTGAGTTTTCCTACTAGGAGGGGTTGACAGAAGAGCTCCCTATCAGAGAGGGTTTACTCACAGCTTATCTTTACCCATGGCATGGTACTGACATCCTTCAAGCTGGAGTTACTGTTGGACCCCACCAGTTCAGTTTTAGGGCATGTCAGTTAGATGATTACTTGGACCCAGTCTCAGTAATAAAACTCAGTTCAGTTCTACAATTCAAGGATTGTCAGATACAGTCGCTTAGCTCAGTACGGAACTCAGCTAGTTCCATTAGAATCAGGACTGTCAGAAACAGTCACCCAGTTAATAGTATATTAATTATATGAAATTTATGTTACTAGTATTCAGATTTCAGGACTGTCAGATACAGTCAATCAGACTAGTTCTTCATAATCAGAACTGTTAGATAGTCATTCCTTTATCAGTAATATGACATCAGTTCTTCAGTACTCAATAGACTTAGTCATTCAATATCCCAATATTAATACTCAGATATCAGTAAATCTACGTTATCAGAATTCATGAGTCAGTGTTATCACGATCTCAGTTACAGTTATGTATTCATGCATGTATTCTCACGTTCATGTTATTTAGTTAATTAGTATTCTTCATGCATATGAACCATTGCATTCAACCTACCTCACTTTCATACCATTATATTCAATTGTACTGACACATTTGTGCTATGGTGTTTTATACCATAAGTTTAGAAGCAAGCGCTTCAGAGTATCAGAAGCATTCTAATTTCAGCAGTCAGAGTCAGCAGTGAGTCCTCATCAGTCTAGGATGTTATTATTTGATTATTTCATTTTTTTCAATACTTAGTTTATTTCAGCAGATGGAGTTAGTTGGGGGATTATCCCATCAACTCTTTATTCAGACAATTCAGTTTTAGAGGCTTTCAGACTATAGCACGTTCAAAAAGTTATTTCAGTTGTTTGAGTATTTCAATACCATATTTTCAGTTATGTATCAGTATTGAACCTTATGGCCTTTCAATTCATGTTTCCGCATTTACGATATTATTATTATTATTATTTAGTGCTCAGTTACAGATATCAGTCATGGGTTAGCTTGTGGTCCTTCAGGATTATGAGCACTGTGTAGCATTCTGGGTACCAGATTTGGGGCGTTACAGGTAAGTTCTTTTGCTTTATGCTCTACTGATGGTATGCGCGTTAAACTTGGCATTTATGTGATTGTAATTGTATATATGTTTCTTTACGCTTTCGAATCAGTTATTCATAGTGTAAGACGATTATGGTACATTTGATATGAGATGTCGTATTATTGTTCTAGTTGATTAGTTATTTTGTACGGTGATGATGGATACGATTTAGGTTTGATTAGGTACCTTGATTTATAGTTATTGAATTACTTTATATCATCTTTATATCATAATTTAGCTCAGTCGACCGATGATGCCTACTGAGTACCCATTATTTTGGTACTCATACTACACAACTGTACCTTTTTGGTGCAGACCCGAGTACTAGTTGTCGTCGCTGAGTTGAGATCGTGCTATGTTGATCTTCCAGAGACAGGGTGAGATCTTAGAGTTCGAGTCGCCTATGTCCCTCCTATCTTTATTCAGTCTTTTGTATTTGAGACGAATGTATAAGACTATTTAGACTTTGAGTTGCATTTCCTATTATCGAACTTAGATGATCTTGTACTAAAATTATCAGGTCGTGGGAATTGGTATCTGTAGTTGCTTATCTGTTGTGGAACATCATTATTTGTTGTGGTGTCCATCTATTGTGGCCTTGTCGGGCATTTCTATCAAAGTAACCCATTGCCTTAGCTCTGAGTTACGGTGTTGGCTTACCTACTGGTGGGTTTAGTAGGCACTATCCTGACTCATGAATTGGGTTGTGACCCTTGTGTCATTACAAATAAGAAGTCATGCAAAAAGGTTTGCATCACCATGACACCAAACAAGATGTTTTCACTGGATGTTTCTAATATTGAAAATTTTTCTCTTGCTAAACGTATAAAGGATAAATCAAAGTTATGACATTTGAGGTACGATCACCTCAACTTAAAGGGCTTGAATAGCTAGCTGACAAAGGTATGATTCTTAGACTACCAAAAATTGATTCTATTGAATTATGTGAAGGGTGCATTTATGGAAAACAAACTAGAAAGTCTTTTCCTGTTGAAAAGCCTTGGAGGGCTTCAAAGTGTCTTGAATTAATATATGTTGATTTATGTGAACCTATGCAAACTACATTTTTTGATGGGAGTCATTATTTTCTACTTCTTACTGATGATTATAGTCGCATGAATTGGGTCTAATTTTTTAAAAGAAATTAGAAACATTTAAGAGATTTAAGCAGTTTAAAGTCAAGGTTGAGAAACAAAGTGGTTTGTCCATTAAAACCTTTTGCACTGATAGAGGCGGCGAATTCTTGTCCAAAAATTTAATATCTTTAGTGAAGAAAATAGCATTCACATAGAGCTAAAGACACCTTATACTCCCGAGAAAAATGGTGTCGTTGAACGAAAAAATTGCACTGTTGTGGAGATGGAAAGAAGCATGTTACAAGCAAAGGGACTTTCGAATTATTTTTGGGCTAAAGTTGTAGTGGCATCAGTCCATTTATTGAATCTATCTCCCACAACGACCGTTATGAATCTAACTCCATTTGAAGCGTGGCGAGGTAGAAAATTACTTGTAGGCTATTTAAGAATTTTTGGTTGTATTGCTTATGCTTTGATAAATTTTCAATTTCTTCATAAGTTTGACGAATAATCTAAAAATGCATTTTTATTGGTTATTGTACACAATCCAAAGCATATAGATTATATAACCCTCCTAGTAGTAAGGTTTTAATTAGAAGGAACGTAGTATTTTATGAAAGGGAAAGCTGGAATTGGAATGGAAGCAATGGTAAGATGCAAGAACAGATTCCTATGCCAATTGAAATCACTTTGAATAGAGTTCAATAACCAACTTCTACAGCTACAGCAGTGGGTTCTTCTACAACTTTACTAAATTTATCCTTTTTAGCTTCACCGAGTAGAAACCTTTGTCTACAATTCTTGAAGAGTCTCCAGATGAGCCAATTTTGTTATGATGATCAAAAGGATTACAAAGTTGAATCTCAAGTATGCTAATGACATATATATAGCTTGCTAATTTTTTTCGTTGTTTCAGATCCTACACATTATGGAGAAGCAAATAAAAAATAAGAGTGGCACAGAGCGATGCTAGAAGAGATGAAATCCATCGAATAAAATGACACACGGGAGATGGTGGAATTACCAGGATACAAAAATGCAATTGGATTGAAGTGGGTCTTTAAGACAAAATTTGCAACAGATATAGCCTATAGAAGCATAAAGCTCATCTTGTGGCAAAAGAATATGCATAATAATATGGTATTGATTTTGAGGAAACATTTTCTCCAGTCGGTCGGTTTGAAACCATGAGACTTGTACTAGCATTGACTACACAGTCATAATGGCTAGTTTATCAATTTGATGTCAAGTTGGTAGTTCTCAAAAGAAACTTACAAGAAGAGGTCTTCATAGACAACTAGAAGATTTCATAAAGAAGGGCGATGAAACAAAGGTCTACAAGCTGAAAAGCCATTATATGATTTGAAGCAAGCCCCTTGAGCGTGGTATAGCAAAATCAAAGGATATTTTTAGAAAAAAATAAATATATGATAAGTGAACCCATGTTGTATGTAAATAATAAAGGTAATGATTTCATCATTGTTTGCCTTTACATTGGCGATACCATTTATACTAACTCTTTTATTTCTCTTGTGGATGAATTCAAGTCTTAAATGATGAATGAATTTGAGATGTCGGATATGGGTTTATTACATTATTTTATTGGCCTTGAAGTCCATCAAGATGAAGATGGAATATTTCTGTCACAAAGTAAATATGCCATGGACTTTCTCATTAAATTTGGTTTACTTAATTGCAAGCCTGCAGCTACACCTATGAATGTTGGTGAGAAATTACAGCTTAATAACAGAGCACAAATCGATTATGCTAGAAGTTTCAGAAGCCTGGTTGGAGTTTTGATTTACCTAACCCACACTTGCTTCGATATTGCATTCTCCATTAGTGTTATTTCCAGGTTTATGCAGCAACCTTCAAAGGTTCATTTTGGAGCAGCAAAAAAGGTTTTGTGTTATATCGCCGGAACTAAGGACTATGAGATTTGGTACTCACATGTTTCCAATTTTAGATTATGTGGGTTCATTGATAGTGACTATGTTGGTTCGTTGAATGATATACGGAGCATTTCAACTTATTTTTTCACTCTAGGTTCAGGTGTGGTGACTTGGACTTCAAAGAAGCAAGCTACAACAACGTTATCAACCTCAGAAATCAAGTATATTTCAGCAACTTCAGCAGTTTGTTAATCTATCTGGCTAAGAAGGATGTTAGCAGAACATCAACATAAGTAAGAAGTACAATAGAGATATACTGTGACAATAAAGCATCAATTTCCATAACAAAGAATTCAAGTTTTCATATCAGAACTAAGTACATTGATGTCCGCTTCCATTTCATTCGTGATTTGGTAGCCAAAGAGGAAATAATATTGAAATATTGTAGCACTCATAAGCAATTAGCTAATATACTGACGAAGTCTTTGGAAGCAGACAATTTTATCTATTTGAGGGCTTTGCTTGGTCTCTATAACTTTGAATTATAGGAGAGTATTGAAGATTGATTCAAGGTATGACCCGATCAAATTTAATTTGTTAGGAGTTTCCTATTATCTTGGGTTGTTTGATTTACCGATAGTTGTTGCTTAGTTAATGGAGTAGTGGTTATGTCATGGCCCGAACCAGTGACTAGACATAATGGACATCCCAATTCTAACCAGGACCAGGGACCGCCCCCTTAACCCAACCCAACCACCTTTCGCAACCTTAGATGAGCTGAATTTTGAACATTTAACCAGATAGCATTATTTTCACATCAAAACTCTGGGATAGGATCACGACTGAGTCTAACCGTACCAAACCAACCATCCATACCATACCAAACCAAAGAGAATATCAAAATATAAAATGATAATCAAATCCAAAATGTAATACGATGGAACAACCAACAATATCGTCTAATGATGTCAGCCTCAACACCAATGCCAATGCTAAGGCCAACACCAATACCGATCCCGCCCATACCAACTCCCAAAAGTACCATAAATCCTCTATCCAAAAGAATAAAAATATTTGATTGGAACATACCCCCAATCATGGCCAAAACCAATGTCCAAAATGAAAACAAAATGTCTAAGAATATCCATATCCTTAAATGAAGCCTTTCGAAAAGATGGAAGCTCACCACTTCAATCCAAATATTGATACCGAATTCACGTGCTAAACAAGAGGAGTAGAATGGTTGGTTCCTACATAGAGTGGGTATAAAGCCGCCATCAGATGGGTTAGCGAGTGACCACTAGAATGTATCTCAGGATAAGGATAAAGTAATTCCATTTAAACAATCAAGTAAAACCATCCATTATGTATACAACCATACATATATATAAGTGTCGGGAAAGGGAATCCGAGTTTAACATGCACTTAAAAAATTTATTTGGGCTGTGTAACCTTGTTGTTTAACCATACTCATGGGCCGTATGAGTTCAGCTCCTCCTGCTGAAAGGGTCCCAGTATGTGTAGCCACACGACTAGGAAATATCCCCTGGGATGACTAGTACATCCCTCCAATATAAAACATAACACTAGCACGTGGCCATCAAAGACCCCTCATATCGTCAAATATGAGTTTCCAATTTTAGTTTCCCCAGAACCTCAATCTTCTATGGCTTAGTTACACATCCCTCCATTAATGCCCGAATTAAAATCATATCTAAAACAAACCAATTTCTATTTATTAACCAAGGCCATTTATTAGTGGTATCATCATACTAACCTTGCTTGCAAGATTTACCCATAGACAAACCATTTAGGTTAAGGGGACTCTCAAGTGCCCTTTCTGTTTACCATAGTAACCTCTTGGGAGACTTCCATGTACTCCACAAGCAAAATCAATAAGCCTTTAACCTTTGTAAACCATTTATAGTTTCATTCATAAGTTGAAAACAAGGAAGAGTTTCATTTAAAGAAGTCAATTCAATGAACATATCTTTATAAGCATTTCATCAAACACCTTGGGGGCATAATTTAACCAAAACCAATTCCAAAGACCATTAAACCATTACCATGCAATCCAATTGCCCAAAACCATCATCGATACATATAAAAGCATAATTAAACCATAGGAAACCATAACCAAGCCACTATAAACAAAAACCCCAATTAGTAGTTATAAACAATAAACCATGCAACATTAAAACCATGAAAAAAAAAGTAGGAAAGAGACACATGCCTTAAACTGAGAAAGATGATGGAAGAAAATCACCAAAGCAAGCCCCAAGTTGTAACCCTAGCTCTCTTGCCATAAAAGCTCTTGAGAGAATTGTTGAATGTTTAGAAATAGTTTTCTATGTGTTAATGAATAGAATAATAGGACAAATAACCTCCTAAGTGTATTAGAAGTCGTGGGTCATAATTAGGGTAAGTAGGAAAATGTCCAAAATACCCTTGCGTAAGTCCCTAAAAAACCCGTCATAGGGATACGACTGACCCTCTTACGAGTCGTACCTTCCTTACAATTGGTTTCCACCAGTCGTACCCAGGCCTTAAAGTTGGATCGAACACTATCCAGTATACGACTCATCCAACTAATTCGTAACATCGGCATATGATCTGTACCCATGATCCATATCCCTGACAGAATGAATTACCAAGAAGATCAAGCACTGCCTACTATACGAGTCACCGATATGAGTCGTATCCAAGCCTTATGACTCATACCCTTTAGTTGTGACCATTACTTTGATCAAAACCATCCCACTAACTAACACTAGTCAGTTTACGACAGGACCATACCACTCATACTCGAGCATACGACAGGACCATACCACTCATACTCGAGCATACGACTCGTACCCTGGAGTTGTATTAGGTCCGAAGAACGGATTTCAAGGAAAATTTCTATGGCCAAAACCAAGGATGTAACATTCTCCCCCACTAGGAACATTCATCCCCGAATGACGGATAAGGTAGAGGTGACCACACACAGAGTCATTTTCATTATCAAACATCCCTTTAATAAAGTTTGAAAACAAAGAAGCAAAGACATAAATTTTTCTTTTAACAAACTCAGAAAATAAAGATGTGTTCAAGAACACATACCTTCCACATGAATACCAGGAGCAAAAAATAAATGCGGATACTTAGACTTCAAGTCCTCTTACGCTTCATACATAGCTTCGTCCACCTTATAGTTCCACCACAGAACCTTAACCGTAGCCACATCCTTGGTCCGTAACCGACGAACTTGTTTATCCAATGTCTCAACTGGGATCTCTTCATAAGATAGAGAATTCGAGATATCCAACCCTTCCAAAGGAACAACCAAAGAAGGTTTGCCAATACATTTTCTCAACATGGAAACATGAAAGATCGAATGAACAAAACCCAAACTCGCAGGCAACTTCAACTCATAAGCAATATTGCCAACTCTCTGCAAAATCCCATAAGGACCAATAAACTGAGGACTGAGTTTCCCCCTCTTGCCAAACCGCACTACTTTCTTCATAGGAGACACCTTTAGGAATACCCTGTCCCCAACCTCAAACTCCAAGTCTCTACGCTTAACATCCGCATATGAATTTTGGCAACTCTAAGCAGCCTTAAGTCTATCCCAAATCACCTTCACCTTCTCCATAGTTTGATAGACCAAATCAGGATCAAACATATCTGCCTCACTAAGCTCAAATCACCTAATAGGAGATCTAAACCTTCTACCATACAACGCCTCGAAAAGAACCATATTAATACTAGAATAATAGCTATTATTGTAAGCAAACTCTATTTCTTGAGGCAACCCACCAGGCATCATGTGCTCAACATTAACCTGTTGACACTCCATACATTTTTGTCGAACCAGGATGGACAACATAGCGTGACTCATGCACCTCAGCCAAAATCCTTTGTCGCAAACCATCGATATTTGAAACACACAACCTTCCTTGGTACCGCAAAGTAATATCACCACTTATCTCAACACTGCCACCCTTTGCCAACCAACATCACTCTTGATTTTTATCAAGACTGGATCTAACACTTGCTTCTTCTTAATCTCTGCATTGAGAGACGATCGAACCATTTCTTGGACCATTTCACCACCTTCTTTAGAATCCAAGAGATAAACTTTAAGATTGGCCAAATGGTGAATATCCATCACCAATTCCCATTTGCCTTCCTCCACATGATCCAAATTTCCCATAGACAACCTGCTAAGAGCATCGGCAACCATGTTAGCCTTATCGGGGTGATAGTGAAAACTCATATCACAATCCTTGGAAAGCTCAAGCTATCTCCTTTGCTTAAGATTAAGATCCTTCTGCATGAATACATACTGAAAACTCTTATAATAAGAAAAGAAACCCACGTGAACACCATACAAATAATGTCTCTATATCTTCAAAGCAAACACAACCGCCAATAGCTCCAAATCATGAGTAGGATAATTTCTCCCATGCACCTTCAACTGCCTAGAAACATAGGCAATCACTTTTTCATGCTGGATCAAAACACAACCAAGCCCTACCCGAGATGCATCACAATAAACCACAAATCCATCACTGCCTTTCGGGAAAGTCAAACTCAGAGCCGACATCAACCTATTCTTTAATTTCTCAAAACTCCCCTCATAAGCATCCGACCAAGAAAACTTAACCATCTTCTGAGTTAACTTAGTCAAAAGAGCATCTATCGACGAGAAACTTTCCATAAACCGCTTATAATACCCGGCTAAACCCAAGAAGCTCTGAAAATCAGATGGAGTCATAGGCCTAGGCCGCCCCTTCACCGCAACAACCTTTTGAGGATCAACTATTATCCCCTCAATAGAAATAATGTGACTCCAGAAAGTCACAACATTTAACCAAAACTCACACTTAGAGAACTTAGCAAACAACTATTGTTCCTTTAAGTTCTGCAATACCACACGAAGGTGATTAGCATGATCTACCTCACTCCTCGAATACACCAGAATGTCGTCAATAAATACAATGATGAAGAGATCTAAATACTTCCTACACACCTTGTTCACAAATCCATAAATGCCACCGGAGCGTTTGTCAATCTAAATGACATCACCAAGAACTCAAAATGCCCATACCAAGTATGAAAAGACATCTTAGGGATATCCACCTCCCTAATTTTAAGTTGATGGTGCCCACACCAAAGATCTATCTTGGAAAAGAACTTGGCACCCTGTAACTAATCAAACAGATCATCTATCCTTGGGAGAGGATACTTGTTCTTGACCGTTACCCTGTTCAACTGCCTTTAGTCAATGCACATCCAAACGGAACTATCCTTCTTCCGCACAAACAACACCGTTGCACCCCACGGAGAAACACTAGGATGAATAAACCCCTTATCTAGAAGATCCTCAATTTGCTCTTTGAGTTCTCTTAACTCAGTCGGAGCCATTCCAGACGGAGGGATAGATATTGGACGAGTGTATGAAAGCAAATCAATACCAAACTCTATTTATCTATCCGTAGGAACACTAAAAGATCATCTGGAAAGACCTTTTGAAACTCATTAACTACCGAAATTAACTGCAAAGAAGGACCTTTCAAGTTAAAATCTTTAACCCAAACCAAGTGATAAAGACACCCTTTAGAGATTAACCTTCGAGCTCTAAGATAAGAAATAAATCTTCCTCTAGGATCTAATGAGCAACTCTCCCATTCTATTTCTGGCTCGCCAGGGAATCTAAAGATGACCTTACGAGTCTGATAGTCTAAAGACGCATAACAAGAATACAACCAATCCATACCCAAAAATTACTTCAAAATCCACCATTTCCAACTCAAACAAATCTACCAAAGTCTGCCTGTCACCAATAGATACCTCAACCCCCTATAGACCCGTTCAATAATGATTGAGTCTCCTACTGGGGTATAAATAGAAAAAGAATCTAATATAATTTTTGAATCAAAACCAAAAGACATAACTATATATGGAGTCACATAAGAAAAAGTGGAGCTCAGATAAATCAAACAATATATGTCATGGGAAAAGAGCTGTAACATACCGATGACAACATCAGGCGATACCTCAAATTCCCACCGGGACACTAAAGCATACAACTTGTTCTGACCAATACTAGAACTAGGAGTAGTAACAAAAGAAGATGCCATACCACCAAGTGTAGGAGCAGACAATCCTTGAGTCGATGGCCTACCTGACCGTACTTAAAGCACGTATCCTTACCTTCCTCATAAAAACCCCAATAAGGTCGACCACAGAACTGACAAAGAGGGCATAGAGAAATAGACTGACCTTCGCTTGCCTGAGATTAGGCAACTTGAGCTCGAGAATTGTCACCACCTTGGTGACGCCTATCGCAGGACTACTGTGGGTAAGGAGCACTGGCAGCATAGAAGGAACCAAAACTCCCTTACTTTTTTTCTGCCACTTGCCACCATCTCGACCACCTTGAGACTGCACACCTCCGTTATAAAAAAATTTACCCCATTTTCCCTTCCATCCCTAAATTCTGCCTGCTTTTTCGTCTAATTCTCAACTTATTGCATATGAATAGTCAAACTAGAGATGTCCGTACCCCTAATAAGCAAAACTGTCTTGTTCTCCAAAATCAAATCTCTATTTAACCTAGAACCAAACTTCCTCATTCTCGACCTTATATCAGCCACTAAATCTGGTGCATACATTGAAAACTGATGAAACTTTAAGGCATATTCCCTTACAGACATCCTCCCTTGCCTGAGGTTCATAAACATCTCCATCTTAGCTTTACTAAACTCTTGAGGAAAGAAATAATCCATGTAGGCATTAGAAAAGGCCTCTCATAACCCTTCCTCTTCCATATCGCCCTTATCTCTGACCCACTCTTCATACCACTGATAAGCAATATCTTTAAGATGATAAGCTGCAAAGCTAACTCCTTCCACATTGTAAGCCTGCAAACCCAAAATGTCTTCTCCAATTTATCCAAGATACCCTGTGGGTCTTCCTCCACCTTCACTCCCGTAAAATTAGAAGGACCCATCTTCATAAATTGACCAACCCTTGTGGCCTCAGCAAGCAAAGCACTAGCTTCACCTCGTTCATCCTGAGCAAAAACCATCAGAGCAATAACATAAATAGACTGAAAAAACTCCGTGTCCGTCACGTAACCCTGAGGGACTTGAGGAGCAGTAGAAGAAATAGGAGAAACTCCAGCACAATCAGGAATAGGACCATGATATCCAAGATATACTTTAGACGTAGGACGCACCCCTTCAGAATTATCCCCAGATGAGGCAGAAGGATTCCTTTGTGCTCTAGATCTAGGAGGCGTGATATGAAAGAAAAATAGCCAAGGATTAGAGAGGATTCCAGGTCTGAGAATTTCGATAAAGTAAAACATTTCTAAATATCTTGCAGCCTCTCTCTTATAAGTGTGGAGTGCTACACACCCCTAAAAGAGACTCTATTCGACACGACTTTATAAACTTCTCAGTTGACCATGAACCTAAAGCTCTGATTTCAACTTGTTATGACCTGAACCAGGGCCTAGACGTAATGGGCATCCCAAGTTCAACCAGGACCGAAGACCACCCCCTTAACCCAATCCTACCTCCTTTCACAGCCTTAGATGAGCTAAATTTTGAACATATAACAAGATAGCATTATTGTTCACATCAAGACTCTAGGATAGGATCACGATCATGACCAACCCAAC
The DNA here is from genome assembly GCF_002878395.1 of Capsicum annuum. Lineage (NCBI taxonomy): Eukaryota > Viridiplantae > Streptophyta > Magnoliopsida > Solanales > Solanaceae > Capsicum > Capsicum annuum. The sequence continues at coordinate 296,650 of NW_025830045.1, read as the reverse complement.
CGAGTCTAACAGTACTAAACCAACCATCCATAACATACCATACCAAAGAAAATATCAAAACATAATATGATAATTAAACCTAAAATCTAATACAATGGAACAACCAACAATATCATCCAATGATGTCAGCCCCAACACCAATGCCAATGCTAAGGCCGACACCAATACCTATCCCACCCATACCAACCCCCAGAAGTACCACAAAACCTCTATATAAAAGAATATAGATATTTGGTTAGGACTGCCCCCAACCATAGCCAAAACCAATGTCCAAAATAAAAAATAAAATGTCTAAGAGTATCCATATTATTAAATAGAGCCTTCCATAAAGATGGAAGACCACCACTTCAATCCAAATATTGATACCAAATTCACGTGCTAAACAGGAGGAGTAGAATGGCCGGTTCCTACATAGCATGGGTATACATCCAAAGTAGATGGGTTAGCCAGTGACCGCCAGCATGTATCTCAGAATAAGGACAAAGAATGTCATTTAAACAACCAAGTAAAACCATACATTATTCATACAACCATACATATATATAAGTGTCGGGAAAGGGAATCCGTGTTTATTATGCATTTAAAAACCTTTACCTAGGCTGGGTAACCTTGTCGTTTAACCATACCCATGGGCCGTATGGATTCTTCAGCTCCTCCTACTAAAAAGATCCTAGTGCATGTAACCGCACGACCAGGAAATATCCTCTGGGATGACTATTACATCCCTCCAATATAAAATGTGACACTCGCACGTGGCCATCAAAGACCCCTTATATCGGTAAATATGAGTTTTCAATTTTGGTTCTCCCAGAACCTTCACCTTCTACGGCTTAATTACACATCCCCATTTTAATGCCCCAATTAAAACCATATGTAAAACAAACTAATTTCCATTTATTAACCAAGGTCATTTATTAGTGGTATCATCATACCAACCTTACTTGCAAGATTTACCGTTAGCCAAACTATTTAGGTTAAGAGGACTCTCAAGTGCCCTTTTCGTTTATCATATTAACCTCTTGGGAGACTTCCATGTACTCTACAAGCAAATCCAATAAACTTTTAACCTTTGTAAACCATTTGTAGTTTCATGCATAAGTTGAAAACAAGCAAGAGTTCGATTTAAAGAAACCAATGCAATTAACATATTTTTATAAGCATTTCATCAAACATCTTGGAGACATAATATAACCAAAACTAATTCCAAAGACCATTAAACCATTACCATGCAATCCAATTTCCCAAAACCATTATTGATGCATACAAAAGCATAATTAAACCATTGGAAAACATAACCAAGCCATTATAAACAAAACCTCCAATTAGTAGTTGAAAATCATAATCCATGAAACATTGAAACCATGTAAACACCCGTAAAATCTATGCCTTTTTAGAAATAAGAAGTAGGAAAGAGACACATGCCTTAAATCGGAAAGAGACACATGCCTTAAACCGAGAAAGATAATGGAAGAAAATCACCAAAACAAGCCCCAAGCAATCCCCAAGTTGTAACCTTAGGTCTCTTGCCACAAAAGCTCTTAAGAGAATTGTTGAATGTTTAGGAATAGTTTTCTATGTGTTAATGAATAGAATAATAGGGCAAATAACCTCCTAAGTGTATTAGAAGTCGTGTGTCATAATTTGGGTAAGTAGGAAAATGTCCAGAATACCCCCACTTAAGTCTCTTACAAACCTGTCACAAGGATACGACTGACCCTCTTTCGAGTCGTACCCTTCCTTATGATTGGTTTCCACCAATCGTACCCAGGCCTTAACCTTAGATCAGACACTGTCTAGTATACGACTCATCCAACCAAGTCGTAACCTCAGTATACGATCCGTGCGTATGATCCGTATCCCTGGCAAAATAAATTACCAGGAGAATCAAACACTGCCCACCATACAAGTCACTGATACGACTCGTATACAAGCCTTACGACTCACACTCTTAAGTCGTGATCATTTCAGTGATCAAAACCATCCCACTAACTAACATTGGTCAGCTTACGACAGGATTATACCACTCGTACCCGAGCATACGACTCGTACCCTGGAATCGTATTGGGTCCAAAAAACGAATTTCAAGGAAAATTTCTAAGGCCAAAATCCAGGATGTAACAGGTTAACTGAGTGGTTTGTTTATTTGTAAGCTATATAAAGGTCGTACTTTTCTTTGATTCTATATACAGAAAAGCTGAAATTTTGAGCACATAACACTATAAAAAATGAGTAAAATTGCGAGAATTTATTTGCGGGGATTATTTTAATCTCTATAAAATTATATGAAATGCGGAGGTTACAAAACTATCACTAAAATTTCTCCGCTATCAATTATGGGGGTTTTAAACCCCCACTATCAATCGAAAAAATAGTTCTTATGCCATACAAAAATCATTTTCCCTAGATTGGAGAAGCCTACTACTGACGATATTTGTCCTTTTTGCTTTGAAAATTTTATTGTTACTTGTCGAGGTCCCTGCGGTCACTGGTACTGCGGTAATACTTTTAGCTTTTCTTGATATTTTTGGCTTGATTTCCAGGTTTACTATGTTAATTTATTTATTATAGCTTTGTTTACCAAGAAATTGATTATGTGCAGGTATTTTGGGAATGAAATTGGGCATATATGGTGTAGATGAATGTTCTTTGCTCTTTTCTTGAATTTCTTTTCTACTAGATGGGGCTAGTGGATAGTGGTCGTTTTCCATTAAATTTTGACTTAGCAACTCGACTTGGAAATTGGCAGTGGAGAATGTGGAAGCACCACATGAAATTATTCAAATCAGGAGTTGCAGAGTTAAAAGTGGTTCACCGTCAGGATCTAAATAAGAAAATCTTGATTTCACTTATTGTTGCTTCAACCCTTCTTGCTGGAATTCTATTATTTTCACCTTGCTTTTGGATATACAGACTAAAAACGCTGAAGAAATCTGCTGAACAAGGCCATCAGAAAGCTTGTAACTTTGTTATCAAGAAGTCACTATTTTGTGAAGGATGGTTGGACTTTCTGTTATTTAAATTGTTCATTTTATGTATCAACACATTGTTTATTTTTTCTAATTTTATGGTGTAGAGCCTGTGAAGGGGCTTTCATTGGGTCCTATAATGGCCAAGTTCCCTTTATTAAAAGTTGTGGCTAGGAAAGGACTAGTTGATGTCATCGAGTACCAGTCGTTAGTAGCTGCAACTATTAATTTCAATGAAAAGAATGCTAGAGGAGAAGGTAGAGTAGGATGTATTTATAAAGCTCAATTCAACGACGACGTCCATGTGGCGGGGAACAGGATGCGGGGAACAGGTGTCTAGCGGTGTGATATTTTTTTGTGTTGTTTGTAGACTTGTAGACCCCAAAATCTTCTCCTCATCCAGAATAACTACCACTAAACAAAATGACCTGAAGGACCAGAACCATAAGCTACCTCAACTTTTCTTTTGGAGACTAATCTATCCTAAGTTACTGAAGAAGGAAGCAAAGGAGGAGAAACCATAAGATAACCCAACTTATCAAAGTATGGGAAAAACCATAAGCTATCCCGGTTAGCTATATTGTTCTTTGTTGCTAAAATTTTGACATTCTTTTGTTTTTGAATTTCTGGCTCTCTTAATTATCATATCTCGTGATTTTGCTTACTATTTCTCAATTTAAGTATTGCCTTGTGATGTGCAGAAATTTTGTCTTCAAGGAAGGTTTATATTTGGGCTTGATGTGAGGTCGCTCTTTATGACTATATTACTTATAGTTGCCCCAGTTGTTGTGTTCTGCATCTTTGTTGGGAGGAAACTTGTAGATGACTTTGCTGGTCACTGGGGGTGGTCTATCATGGTCATAGTTGTTGGTTTTACACTATATGTAAGTGCTTATATTCTGTAAGCATGATTTTAAGAATCTTTAAATACCTCTAATATTTAGGGTTATGTTGGCTGTCTTAGCTGGTTGAATTAAATCAAGTGTTATGCTTTTTGATCATTTTTTGGATAATAAAATTCTACGAGTAGTTTCTCCTGATCCCTTCACTATACATTCTTTCTTATTATTATGCAAATATTGTGTTATTTATGTAGATGTTCCTTTTCTTTGTTGCATTTGCATTCTAATTTGTCATGAAAGTAAGTTTTTGTGTTTCATGAACAAAATAAGTTTCCTTTGCACAATAGTTGTAAATGTTGATAATGTGTCCCAAAAACTGGGTTGTTATGATTTATTAATTGTGACCTAACTGCAAGAGATCTTCTGCCATTGCTTAGTATTTTAGCTTGATTAATGTGATAAATCCACAGCTTCATCAGACGAGAAATTGCCAGGAAGGTGGTTCTTTTTACTAGCATCTACTCTTTACATTCTAAAACATACGTTTCCTGGAGCATGCCTATTGGCTTAAGTTAAAATGCTAGTTCTAGGCTATTTTGATGACTCTGGTAATAGGCTCAGTTTTGTAGTCCATTGCTCAACCAACTTAACCCTTTCCTAGCTACTCCATATCCATTAGATGCCTCTAGTAATCGGCTCAGTTTGGCAGTCCATTGCTCAACCAAACTTATCTTTTCCTAGCTACTCCATATACGTTAGTGCATGAGTTTTTTTTTACAAGAATTCTCCTTGTAAGACCACATGTTTTTCTTATCTTATTAAATCTATTTAATGCAGGTGATATGGATTTTAGGACACACTTATAATAAGATGTGAATTGCATTAATAATTATGTCAAAATATATAAAATGGTCAGAACATCCCGTACACAACTGTTACGAAGATAAATAAAGGTCATAGCATTCTTAGTGGGTTAAGCAAGAGGTTAGCTTGGAGTTTCTTAATTTGCTGGAATGAGGGTATCTTCAGCTGGTTTTAATCCTCAGCTAGAGGAAGGTTTGTTCTTTTTGTTGTTATTAAGTACTTGTTTTGTGAACTTTGATGTGAAGCATTATTTGAAGTCATTAATGAACATGTGTGATTTTCTTTCTATGTTTAAATATTATAGAAGCAGGGCAGAAAAAATGCTTAATTTTAGAGTTGTGGCATGCGTGTGCAGGACCACTAGTTTCAATTCCACCTGTAAGAAACAGAGTGCTGTACCTCAAGGTCATAGTGAGCAGGTTAGTAAGTAGATTAGATACTATGCTTCACATTGTAGCTCATTTAACTTGATGTGTTTCATATGAAATAGCGTTCACCTCTACTTTTGTTGTTTGTTGGTGGCTAAATGTAGTATGCTGCTGTTTTTTGTCCATGAACCAATGAATTCTCTTAGGGGTCGTTTGGTACACTAGATGGGATTAGTAGGGATATCCTAAGTTGTGCGGACTCTTCACTTTTGATGTCGCACTCGTGTCGGATTCTCCAAATATACACTACTTTTGGAGAATCCAACATGAACCCACTGACATTTTTGAAGAGCCCGAGCAACATAGGGGATATCCCATGAGACTGTGTCATTTTTGAAGAGTCCGAGCAACATAAGGGATATCCCATGAGACTATGTAACCCTACCATCCATATTGTATAGTAATCCCACCATTTTCGTACAAGTGGTGGGATAAAATAGTCCCGAATTAGTTAATAGTTAATACCTCATACTAATCGTGAGATAAAGTTAATCCCAAACTTTATTCCGCAATTATTTTCCTTAAGTAAGGCCAATAAGTAAAAAATGTGCTGCAGTTTATAAAAGCAAAAGTGTAAGTCTTTGTATGGAGAGCAGGTCGGTTTTTCATCTATTCTCAAGAGGGTAGTAAAATAAAGACAGAAAATTGTTACTAATTTGTCAGATTTTAACTTGCCTATAGTACTTGCAGGTTGTCCATTAATATAATATTTCTCCTTAGTATCATGTTAATATAGATGGCCTTCTGTCTTCGTATGAAAAATACTTCTTTGTGTGTAAAGTATTTCTGATGCTTCTTGCTAATTTTTGTAAGACAAAGGAACTATTATTTGGGTTGTTTCCTGAACTTGAATTTTATGGCCAAGAGGGAATGTGGATTCTTGATTCAAAATAGAACGTAATAAATGTTATTTTCTTCAAAAGGTCTTAGTCCTGCTTCTATTGATATCTGCTAGAGATCCTGGTACTGTTCCTCGCAATCCTCGTCCTCCAGAGCTAGAGAACTTTGAAGGAAGTATTCAAGCTGGACCTGATCAAACTCCATCAATGGAATAATTGTAAAAGTCAAATATTGTGATATCTGCATGTTGTATAGACCTCCATGTTGTTCTCACTATTTAATTTGCAATAACTGCGTGGAGCAGTTTGACCATTACTGTCCCTAGGTCGGGCAATGTATTGGATTGGTGAGCACCTATCCTAATCTCTGAAAATCTTTTCCGATTTGCTGTTGGACTTTACAATATGTTCATTTCTTTCCAGTTTTACTTTCCTCTGAAAAAGTATTTCTTTTGCATTGCATGGATGGGTTTTCCTTATTTTTTCTTAATTTGAATAAACACACTTCATTTTTCCTATTTTCTTTATTAGTCTCGTAGCTTCTTTAACTTCTCAGCATGCAGTATTCCAAAAAAAAATCTTACTCCAATTGGTAGTAGTTCTTTACTTATCAATAATTTGTGATGGTTGTTCATTATTTGAATTTTGATTAATTGGTTTTGTAATTCCCCTTTGATGGAAATACACTGGGTATGATGTTGTTTTGGTTTTGTAATTCTCCTGTTTGTGGATCATACTTCGATTGTTGCCCGTGAGATGCCTTGGATTCTGAGTTCGGTGTAATTTGATATCTCCTTGTTAACTTACACAGTTTATCTTTATGTTCGTGAGTAACAATGTCCTGCATTGTTGGGTTTGTTTAACTTACACAGTTTATCTTTTTATGTAGCCAAGTGATGCGGTTAGTGGATCCATTTCGCCCATGGATGCAAGGAGACCACGTGATGATAGTGATCCTAATGACAATCGTTGATTTCGTTGCAAATTGACTTGGATATTCAATTATGATGTAATTGTGTGGTTGGAGCGAATCTTAGAATATTGAAGGTTTTGTGTTTAAATTTGATTTTGGACTTTGAAGATACTAGTTAATGTTGAAAATTTGGTGTTTGAAGATGCTAATGTTGAAAATTTAATTTTGAAGTTTAATGTTCAATGTATTTTTGATATGCTTGTGAATTACAATGTTTAATTAGTCATGTTGTGTTAATGATATATGAATTGAATAAATATTGGATTGTAGGTTATGCCTAAAGGAATAATTAAATTTGAGCTAAAATTAAAATTTATAATTTGTTATTGAAAATTAATGGGCCTCACTAATTAAAAAATAATAATAAAAATAAAAATTGCGGAGGTTTTAAACTTCTGCAAAATAACCACCGTAAATTATTTATGGCGGTCGGAAAGAAACTGCCGCAAATTATTTGTGATGACTCGTATTGTGTGGTTTTGGGAACCGCCGAAATTGCAATTTGCGAGGGTTTAAATTTTAAAATTAACCCCCACAATTTGACCGATTTTTTGTAGTGTAACTTTCAACCTCTGTTGTTTATGTTTTTGCAGTCTGTTTTTCCAACACCAACAATTTATGAATTTTCATCAAGTTAAAAAGTTATTTTTTTAAATTTGACATGTTATATATATTCTATAGTTATAATAAATAAAAAATAATTTTATAAGTTATTAAACAATAATAAAAAAACAAACAAAGATATTAAAGCTCAATCAAAATTAGGCAAGTTGGACTATGATCCACTTTTTAAGTCATTTGAGCTCATCTATGATTAAGTCATCACTTAATAACCATCTGATATTTTTAGTAAGTTTATTTTGACCCGTTAAAATTCAATTTCAAGTCACTCATTCGACATCCCTTGTTAGCTTGGACACCATTTAGTTGGTGTTACTAGCCACATTAACAATAGCAAAAAGAAAAAAAAACGCAGTCTTTTTTCTTTTAATCCTAGACTTTTTCTTCGCAGTGCAAATTAATCCTCATTAGAAAAAGCGTGAATTTGAACAGAGCAAACATGCACATATATGCCCAGATAACACAACTTGATTTTTTGCCAAATGTGCCCCCATACTACTTATAGAATAATTTTCTTCCTCCGAAAATACTTGTCTACTATTTATTTGACATACATTTTAAGAATAATAAATAAGAGAGTTAATTTTACCATTCACCCATTGTATATAATAAATTTAATGCTATGAGATGCATTATATAATGACTAGTATTAAATACAACAACAACAACATACCCAGTATATTCCCACATAGTGGGGTCTGGAAATAGTATTACATACCAAAAGTAAAATAGATACGAATGGATAAATTATTCATTGATTTTTCAAATTGAACAAATATGGTTGGACCTCTACTGTTAATAACATGGACAAGTAAGATGAATGAAGTAATAGTTTTTGTAACGGTTACTTTCGCGAAAAGAAATTTTCTTAAGATTAGTAAATCTTATTTAAAATTAATAATGTCAATTCTCAACATTGAAGGGGAGTCTTGGAATAACTGATAAAGTTGATTTCATGTGATCATGAGTATCACGTGTTCAACCCTCGTAAACAACTCCGGCAGAAGTGTAAGATAAGATTGCATACAATAGACCGTTGTGGTCGCCTCCTTTCATGAACCTTGCACATTACGGAAGCTTAGCTTTATTGTATTGGGATGCTCTGCTCTTAATGTCAATGATCAACATTCTTTAGTATTGCAGAAATCAGTTAACCGAAAGTTGGCTATAAATCATCGTTTGTTGATGCTTAGTAGCTTTATATGCGTGTGTGTAAGAATGATAATTTCTATTGAATCCATCACCAATCCAAGCCACTACTTTCATTACTAAAAAATGGCAATTGGAGTGATGAGCCATTTACTTTAAAAAAAAAAAAAAATTGATCAGGACAGACATGCAAGACGTGAAGGGCTTTCACAATGGACATCAAATACTTCAAAGTCAAGAGGGGTTAACCAAGTTTCAAGTCATTTTTCTATTTTCATGGATTAATTGTAGTTTATAGACCTTACTAGAGATAATTTAGGTAACATTAGGTACCGTATAGTACTGGTATTTTGAATGATGAAAGATTAATTAAATATCTTTAATTTTCAAAAAAAAGAAAAAAATAATGAGCGTCGACAGCAGGGTTGATCAGGACAGACGCAAGACGTGAAGGGCTTTCACAAAGGACATCAAATACTTCAAGTTCAGGAGGGGTTAACCAAGTTTCAAGTCATTTTTCTATTTTCATGGCGTAATTGTAGTTTATAGACCTTATTAGAGATAATTTAGGTAATATTAGGTATCGTATAGTACTGGTATTTTGGATGATGAAAGATTAATTAAATATCTTTAATTAATGAGCGTCGACAGCAGGGTTCGAGAACCTGTGCGGGCGAAGCACAACAGATTTCAAGTCTGTCTCCTTAACCACTCGGACATATCGACATGATGGTAGTAGGCGACAACTTTTATTTTATGAACATTATAAATCTGCGTCTAAATGAAAAAATATATAGCAAAATCAAGCCCAACCTGTTCAAGTTTGGATTAGTCATTGAACCATTCATTTATTAGCTCAATTCATTAAAAATTGAATTGACATATACTCTGAAAATAATTTTAACAAACTTTTTGTTGTTTGATATGTTATTATAGCCTATAATAAACAAAAAATAATTTTATTTGACACTAAAAATTAATAAAACAATAAATAAAGAAATTACAACTTAGTAAAAATTAACAAATTCAGTTACATTCTGTTTTGACCCAACCTATTTTGACTCAAAAAATTTGAATCGAATTGGGTCTTAACCCTCTTGTCGTCTTGACCCATTTTGACCCACATAAATTTGACCAACCAGTCTAATTGTCACTCGTAAATATATAGTAGCTAGGGGCATTTTGTTAAAAGTGACAAAAGAGTTTCAGTATGAGGTCTAGGTGACTCAAATCTTAATAATTGAGTGTATGTGACAATTACTTTATTATGAATTAAGAAAGTTAGGAAAGTTTGAGAATAACCCACAATTTTTTAAATTTACACTTTGATCCAAATGTTAACCTAATATAACAGGAAACGGAGGAAAAAAATGTGTTTCTCTCTCTTCTCATCCATTATTGTTTTCTCTCTCTTAGCGATTTTTTGTTGTTCATTGTTGTTATTCCTTTATTCATCATCTTCTGCTTCATTATTATCATCTTCTACTTCATTATCATCTTCTTCTTCTTGTTGTTGACATTGTTGTTACCACAACTGTTGCTACTTGATCGATTTCTTAGGTCAAATTTTATTTCACATATCACTTTTCACTTTGACATTACTTCATAGGAGACTTTGGCAAGTCAAATTATGATTTTTAGTTAAATTTATCATTTGGGTAACTGCTATTGTGTTATTTTTTCAACAGTAGATAGCATGCAAACATGAATGCAACATAAGAGCCATCTGTTTAAATAGATCACTCATCTGTTGCGACAGATGAGCATCTGGTGCAACGGAAGACTCATATGTTGGATTCATATTTATGGTTTTATAGTGCCGTAACATGAACTAAACAGATGGATTATATGTTGCAACATATAACCCCTCTATTGCAACAGACTAGTTATTTGTTGCAATATATGACCCCTCTGTTGCAACAGACTAGTTATCTGTTGCAATATATGACCCCTCTGTTGCAACAGACTAGTTATCTGTTGCAACAGGGTAAATATCGGTTGCAACAAATTAGTAACCTGTTGTAACAGAATCTAAACTCGATTCCAACAAACACGTCGTCTATTGTAACAGGTAAGTCATCTGTCGCAATAGGTTAGTTATCTATTGCAACAAAACCTGAACTTAATTTCAATAGACGCATCGCCTGTTGTAATAGGTAAGTCATCTGTTGCAATAGGTTAGTTATTTGTTGCAACATGTCACTCATCTGTTAGAATTAACTTCAAAGGTTCTTTAGTACTGTAACATCTATCCTAGTTGGCTCTTTATCTGTTGCAACAGATGTATAGTCTATTGTAAAATATGATTCACCTGTTATAACATATGACTTATCCGTTGAAATAGCTTCAGGAGCATGAATCCCAACAGATAAGTAATCTGTTGCAACTGATCACTTACTAGTTGCAACATATTTTTCACCTATTACAATAGATTACACATCTGTTAGGGTTCATATTATGGCACTATGAAATCACTATTAATTTTATTATGATATCATTATTAACTTTTTTTTAATAAATAACTTTATTTAGGTACCACTAATGGAGGGATCAATAATAATAGAGGTGGATTGTCATGGTCAATGGATCAAGAAGAGCAATCGATATGTATGGCATTGAAAAGAGGGTGAAATTCTAGAGACGATGGCTATGACAGTCCAAAGTGATGTTTCATATGATAATTTTGTAAACTTAATCATCAGCTATTGTGGACTGAATTATCAACCGAAAGAACTCGTCATCAGCTACATGCACAACTTCTTTGAAAATCAGAGGGTACTACCTTTCAAGATAACCGATCAGGCTTGGTTGCATGCTTATCTTAGTGATTCAGCCAGGCCGGTGTTAAGGGTCTACGTAGTTGAAAAGACTAGGAAGAATAAGAATCAGAATATAGAAGAAGAACAACAAGACATCTTTGATGATAGGTTAGATGATCTGAACATGAATATTCCAGATGATGATCAAACACCAAGGCCTATTGCTACGAGGAATACAGTGGGTAGTTCTTCTCACAGTCTGGCAATCGTCAAGATGAAGAGATTGGATTTTATAAGGAAATGTCATTCAAGGATAAGAAAGATCTTTCTACTTCTTTGTTTATTGCTAGCTTGAAAAAAGATTTCAGAATAATCAAGATGATCAATTCGAGCAAAGTCTTTTGCTTCAGATGTGCTAATCCGAACGGCAAGTGGTAAGTACTTACATTCTGATAGATTCGTTATTCATAAACATGAAAAGTACCACATATGTGGTTTGGAGCACATTTCAGGCCAAAATCCTCACGCCACAGCAAAGGTCCTTGGTGAATATTTCAAGAATAGATTCTTCAATGGCAAAGGACCTTCTACAAGGGATATGGCCTATCAACTCCTGATAGAATTGGGTGTCATGGTCAGTTATTGAAAGATATATACGGCCATAGTTATTGCCAAGGACTTGGTTAGGGGGGCACACGAGCATGGGTGTGCAATCCTCGATGCCTACTATTACATGCTTGAGTCCATAAATCTAAAAAATAAGAAGGCATTGCATGTTGATGAAAACGGAAACTTTAAGTACTTTTTTGTACCCTATAGTGCTTGGGTTCAAGGTTTTCAACATTTGAGAAAAGTCATAGCCATCGACGGGACCTTCTTGAGGAACAGGTATAATGAAGTTTTTCTAGAGGTGGTGGCACAGGATGCGGATAATCACATCTTTCTTGTCATTTTTTGTGTAGCGAACAAGGAATGTGATCCCTCTTATGGATATTGTTTTAACAAATGCGAATCTGCATCGAAGATATTGAAGAGTCGTGTTTTATTTTGATAGGCATCCAAGTATTCAAAAGATAGGTTCAATTTTCTACACTTCAACTCACTTTGGTTGTTGCATGAAGCAACTTGGAGATAACATTCGGAACAACTTTCATAATAAAAGAATCGTAACCCTTTTTTTATAGAGCAGCTAAAGCATATAGTAAAAAGGAGTTTTTAGACTATTTCAATCAAATAACAGATATGCATCCCGAGGCAGTAGAATGTCTCATACGTGTTGGTTTTGAGAGATGAAGTCGCGCATTCTGTTCGGCAAATAGGTACAGTCTTATAAATTTAATGTCTTGTTTGAGTTACAAGTTTAGTATGATGTCGTACTAAGTGATTCTTCTGTATAGGTAAAATATTATAATATCAAACATAGTTAAATCGGTGAATTCATTATATGGTGATGATAGAGTATTTTCCATCGTGACTCTGTTTGATAAATAAACCAGAAGTATGGCAAATTTTTTCACAAAAGGCGTATGAAGTTTGAGAACACAGGAACCAAATTTGTTCTAGAAGCGGAAAAATAATATCAACTAATATTAATCTGGGGAATAGGTTATTTTCTCATCAAATAGAAGATTACAAGTTCAGTATTGACGGTCATGGTGTGTTGCCACGATCGATCTTCAAACAAGATCTTGTACGTGCAGAGTTTTTGACTTGGATAAAATACCCTATCCACATGCTATGACAGCGCTTCGAACTCAATACGGTGCATAATATGAAACTAAAATTTATGAGTACTCCTCTCCATATTATTTGGTGGAAAATATATAATTTCATATAGTGAGCATATTACTCCGGTGCCTCCCGAAGAATCTTGGGTTGTTCCTGCAGAGCTTTTGGGGAGATTAACACCTTCTCCATATATTGACCCAAGCACTATCAAAATGGAAAGAAGGCCATGTAAAAGGAGGTGTGGAGTCGGAGAATCATTTCCATCAAGAAAAAATAAGAGCTCCGTATGTAAGAACGCTGGCCACAAAAGAACTACATGCCCGAATCGTAATCCACCATTATTATTGTAATAGCAAAAACTTGTGTTATTGTTTAATATGGACTTTTATATTTTTAACTCATTATTGTGAACATAAATGTTATCATTTATTGTATAAAATATCTTTTTAATACCTTGTGCATCAATAAACAGAGGCAAAATAGTAACTAAATACAGTAAACCACGAAATTATTTTCAATAGATTACCCATATATTACAACAGATGGACATTAGCTGGAAGAACACAATACAGTTCATCAAACTGGAATGTTTTCCTCCAACAAATGACAAATACATTGCAATAGATGAATATTCAGCTGACAGAAATACAACCGATGACCAATCTATTTCAACAGATGGTCCATCTGTTGAAAGAACTCAAAACTCTTGTTATTGTTACTGGATTCAAAATTTCTCCTTACGTTCAGCCGTCAACATATTTGTTGAGAAGAATAAATAGACAAAATAAAAATTAAATAAGAATTAAAAAAGCCAAAGTCGACTAAAAATAAATTTTTCAGTAAACAAAAACAAAATACGTTAAGTATAAAACCAAGATAAAAAAATTAAAATACACACGCTAAAAGAAAAAATATCAAATAAATATTATTATTATTATTATTGTCAGCCGACCAATAATCAACTGGTAGCAGCAGGGTCCTCATCAGCCTCTACTACTCTCTGAACATCTATGTTCTCCCGATGATCAACTCCCTCTGCAGGTCATCAACCTGCCTCTGAAGTTTCCTCATGGTGTCATGCATGAATTGGCAAAAAACATAAACACAAAAGTAAAGAAAAGAGTTTGAATGTAATACAACGTATACTTCCAACTAGTAGATTTACATACAAAAAAAAACTTACCCTAATGAGAAAGGAATATGCTCTTTGAAGAGAAGTGGTTGAAGATGTAATACGAAAAGACAAAATGTAAGAAATAAATAAAAGGAAGTAGAATGAAGATTAAAGAGGGATCTATTTATAGAGGATTGAATCTGAATATGTTAACCAAAAAGGCATGACTTTTCAGCTCTATTGTATTAGTTAATTCAAACTGTTGACTGTTTGTTTTTTGTGAAAAGTCATGACTTTTTCTTTTATATTCAAACTTCTCACCTTCTCAAAATGGTTTCTATCTTAATAAAAACCGTTATTATTGATCCATTACAACAAATCATCCATCTGTCGCAATAGATAACTGATGTGTGAGCTTTGTGCTAGCACGTTTAAGGCTTTTAACTCAAAATAATTATAAATTCTTAAGTAACTTTTGTCATTTTTTATTATATTCTCTGTGATATTTCAGGTAAGTCAAGATGCATGAAAACCTATGACAACGACGTCAAGAAGAATGAATTTTGAGAAAGTAGATATAAAGATTATAGTTGATGACTTGTCTGATAAGTCGTCAACTTTGTGATAAGCCTTCAGTCGAAGACAGTGTGTAAGAGCTGAAGTGAAGAGTTGATGACTTAACTTGATAAATCGTCAACTTTTTGATAGGCTATCAGATCAGGTCATCACCTATAAGTAGCAAACATGAATTCGAAAGATAAGTTGACGACTTGGTCTGAAAAGTCGTTAATTCTTTGATAAGCCGTCAAGTAATGTCGTTAGCTATGGATGAAAAATCTGGGATTTGAAATTTGACTCCAAAATTAGCTTGAGTATTTAAGGCAAAGTGTTAGTTTTTCACAGGCATCTTGAAACTTACGTAAAACAACATCTTTTCGATAGTTTTCTCTGAATTTTTTGAATTAGGTTTTTGGGATTATTATTGTGGTTTTGAGAATTATCTTGTGAATTAGAAGGAAGAAAGTTCATATATCTTTATCCTTTGTAAGTTAACAACTCTCGAATTATGAATTCAATATATGCTGTTTCTTTCTATATTATGAGTAACTAATCTTCTTAACCCGAGTTGTGGGATCTATGAGTTTGGTCTTGTAAATTCATTAGTTGATTAAGAATCTCAAGGCATTAGGAATTTCTTGATAATTCTTTTGTTATGTATGTTGTCTATTGGTTGCAAATAATAAATTAGACCAAATTATTGATTTGCTTGAAGTAAGAAATCAATCTAATAGAAAGTGAATTATCAACGGAGATTTGGAATCATTAAACTTCCATCTAATGATTAACACTGTAACAAGATTAATTAACTCGAGATAAAATCTGATTAAGTATACGAATTTCCTAAGTTTGAAAGAATTAGGTAATTGAATGTCTAAATAGGTCGAGAGATATTTTGATAGTGCTTTGATATTGATAGTCTGTTGTTCCTACATGTCATAAGAATCTTGAGCCATAACTAGTGTATATTAAGCGCCAATACTCATAGTGAACAAAACTCTGGCTTTTCCATAACATTAATTTGAAACATTGAAATATTAGTTGCAAGCTGTTAAAATAAAGTAAGCAATAACTTTTGTTTAATCTCTGAAACCCATATTTATAGGAAGCTATTAACTATTAGTTGATTGACTTACTAATCACTTAAATTAACATCATATTTCCTGTGGGATTCGACCCCAACCTAGTTGATTTATATATTTGAGAACGATCACTTACTCTCTCGTAAGAGAGGTGTAATTTAGGCGTATCAAATTTTGGCACTGTTACTAGAGAATACAATCATCAATTGAGTATATTTGTGATAATTGACTCCTAGTCAAAGTTTTCTAAATTTTATGTTTATTTGTTATTTTTAATTTTGACAGAGTCATTGTTATTTATGATACGCACCAAAAGTTTAGGAGAACCACTATTACCCTTCAATCCTGAACCGCATCTAATTGGTAGAATGGCTAACCAATAAGAAGCAAATAGACTACCCACCTTGGATAGAGCTCAGCTAAACTAATAAAATGATGGTCAACCAGCGTATCATCTTTATCCATATGATGAGGACTTGGGAGACGATGATTTGCTAGATCCTGCTAACCAAAGACGTGCAAAGAATATGGCTGCACCTGTAAACCGTAATATGAATAGAAATCATCCTTTCAGAGAAAGACAAAATTGAAATCCTGCACAATTTAATCTTGAGAAGGATGGGGACGAGATGGATGAAGCAGGTGACACCAGAGCTATTATCCCTCCACCTTTGGTACCTGAAGCTAAGTTCAACATTACGAGTACCATGATTCAACTACTTTATCTGAAGAGGCTATTTGGTGGACTTTCGGGTGATGATCCTAATATGTATTTATTAAATTTTATCACTATTTGAAAGTCTTTTGATAACCCAGGAGTAGGGCAGAATGCCATTCGGCTGCACCTATTTCCGTTGTCTCTGTCTAGGGAGGCAACACTATGGCTTAATGGGTTGACTCGTGATTCAATAACAAACTGGAGGCAGTTGAAAGGATCTTTCCTAGAAAGGTTTTTTCCGCTGTCCAGGATGTTAAGTTGAGGGATGAGATCAGCAATTTCAGGCAGCTACCGACTGAAGCTCTTCACGAGACTTGGGAGAGGTTTAAAAAGAAGTTGATGCAGTGTCCCAATCATAAAATGATTGATTGATGCAGTGTCCCAATCATAAAATGATTGACGTGCATTTGATGAAGACTCTATATAGAGGGTTGTATTCTATTACGAAACAGGTTGTTGATAGTACTGCAGGAGAAGCATTTATGGATCTTATCTTTCCAAAAGCTTCTGAAATGCTTGATAGGATGACCAAACAGAGTAGAGTTTGGTATACTAGAGATTCTGAGGTAGCAAGCTCTACCATATCTAGCAAAATAACTGCAAAGCAACGCAGGAGAGAGGAAGAATGTGACCAATACATGGCATATATGAAAACCCAGATGGATCTACTTACCAAATATTTATTATCTGGGAAGACTAAGAAGGTGAAATATATTGGGTAACAGAGCAGAGTTGATGCAGATTCAGAGGAGAAGGCCAGCTATCTAAATAATCAGGGGGGTTTCGAGGCAATAAATAAGGGAATCAAGGTCAAAACTATTACGACAAAGTTGGTTATAAGAATAGGGAGAAAAGAAGCTGGAAGAACAAAAGTGATAGGAGTGGACTGTATGTACCCCTTGGAAATCAGGATATTACAGCTATCAATTCAGGAAAAATCTCCATGGAGGACATAATAGAGAAGCTATTAAAGGGAATTGAGGAGACCAATACTAGGGTGACGAAGATAAAGTGTGACTTATCTTCTATAAATCATCTAGTAAATTCGCACTCAACTTCTATCAAATAGTTCGAGCTGCATATGAGCTAACTCTCAGAAGCACTTATTCAGAGGAAGAGCGGTACATTACCGAGCGACACAATACAAAATCCTCAGAATAATGTCTCTTGCATGGTAATTACCACTTGGATTGGTCAAGTATTACCTGGCCCTTATGTGGATAAAGTTGTGATTAATGATATGATTGAAAATTATGTAGAAGATGATTAAACCCATCCAGTAGAGTCTGAGAATCTAGATGGTAATGCGGGCACATCTAACCATCATTAGGTTGATGAGTTAAAAAAAGAGAAGGGAAAGGAAAAAGAGGCAGTGGTTACTACTCTCCCAAAACCACCGCCACCCTTACCCCATTGATTAAAAAAGAAGGTGGATGACACAAAGATTAGCAAATTTATGGCAATGCTGAAGTAGCTGATGGTGAATGTGCCCTTGGTTGAGGCATGGGAGCAGATGTCCAAATATGCTAAATTTATGAAAGACCTTATGACGAACAAGAGGACAGTGAGCTACGAACCAGTGGATAATATTTACCATTACAGCGCTATTTTGACCAGATCTTTAGTGCAAAAAAAGTAAACCCAGGAACATTCACCATCCTTTGTACTATCGGGTCGCTTGATTTTGCTAAACCCTTATGTGATCTCAAAGCAAGTATTAACATAATGCTGCTTACTTTTTATAAGAGGTTGGGTTTAGGGGATCCTACACCCACAAATATGTATTTAGTAATAGAGGATAGATCAGTGAAGCAACTAGTAGGGATATTATTTGATGTGATTGTAAAGGTGGTCAACTTTATATTTTCTATAGATTTTGCTATTCTGGAATGTGAGGTGGATTTTGAGGTACCCATAATCTTGGATAGACCTTTCCTCGCAACCAGAAGTGTGCTTATTGATTTTCGAGCTAATGAACTACTATTCAGGCTTAATGATAAGGTAGTTCACTTTGATATGTGCCAGTCTATGAAGAAACCCAAGGAGATGAGTTTATTATCCATCGTTGATGTTTATTATGCAGACGAGCATGAGGTTCCAATCGAGGAGAAATTTGCTTTGGAAACTTTGGCTGCAGTCTTTATGAACTTTAATAGTGAAGGTATTGAGGATTACAAAGAGACAGTGTGTGCTTTGACGGGAATGGGATCCTATTTATATTCTCCCAAGAAGATCAATTTAGACCTGAAACATCGGCTAACACCACCAGCTAAGCCATCTATCGAAGAGCCACCGGTGTTGGAGTTGAAGGAGTTGCCAGGACATTTATGGTATGTGTTTCTAGGCAGTGGAAACACTTTACCTGTGATTATTTTTGTGTATTTGGTTGAGCACCAGGTTGATGCACTTATCTCTGTGCTTAGAAGATATATAAGGGCTATTGGTTGGACTATTGCCGATATCATTGGTATTTCTCCCGGTATTTCCACTCACAAGATTCAGCTTAAGAAGGATTTCACACCAACAATTATGAACCAACGTCGCCTTAATCCACCAATACAAGAAGTGGTTAAGAAGGGGATCATTAAATAGCTCGATGCAAGAGTTGTATATCCCATCTTGAATAGTAAATGGGTAATCCCCGTCCAATATGTGCCCAAGAAAGGGGGCATAACTGTAGTGGAAAATGAAAAGAATGAGTTGATTTCACTCAGGACGGTTACAGGATGGAGAGTTTGCATAGTCTATCGTAAGCTCAACTCATAGACTCTGACGGACCACTTCCCGATCCTTTTATAAATCAAATGCTTGATCAATTAGCGCGAAGTGGTTGATATTGTTTCTTGGATGGTTATTCAGGCTATAAAAAAATTTATATTGCTCCATAGGATAAGGAGAATATGACTTTCACTTGCCCGTATGGTACTTTTTCTTTCAAGCGGATGTCATTTGGTTTGTGTAATAGACCTTTCACTTTTAAACGATGTATGATGTCTATCTTTTCTGATATGGTGGAGGACATCTTGGAGGTTTTTATGGATGACTTCTCAATGGTAGGTGATTCTTTTAAGTTGTGTATGGTTAATCTGAGTAGAGCATTGCAAAGATACAAGGAGTTCAACTTAGTATTAAATTGGGAGAAATGCCACTTCATGGTGAAGGAGGGCATTGTCCTTTGTCACAAAATTTCAGCTAAGGGAATCGAAGTCGATCGGGACATAATCAAAGTTATTGAGAAACTACCACCCCTTATTTCTATCGACAATTTATAAAAGACTTCACCAAAATTGCAAAACCACTGTGTAAGCTTTTGGAGAAGGAGACCAAGTTCATATTTGATGATGAGTGCAAGAAATCATTTGAATGCCTTAAGGAGAAACCAATTGCTGCACCAATCATTGTTGCACCAGATTGGTCAAAGCCGTTCGAAATCATGTGTTATGTAAGTGGAGTAGCGCTAGAGGCTATGCTTGGCCAAAAGAAAGATAAGCAGTTTTTATCCTATTTACTATGCAAGCAAGGTATTGAATGAGGCCCAGAAGAATTACACTGTGTCTGAGCAGGAACTTCTTGTGATGGTTTATGTATTTGAGAAGTTTTGTGCTTACTTATTGGGAACTAAAGTGGTAGTGCATACAGACCATGCCACTTTTAGGTATTTGATGGAAAATAAGGATGCGAAGTCAAGGCTAATCAGGTGGGTTCTGCTTCTTTAAGAGTTTGACTTTGAAATCAAAGATCGAAAAGGATGTGAAAATCAAGTTGCAGATTTTTTATCTAGACTTGAGGGAGATCAAGAAGTCAAGGATGAGCTCAAAATCGATGATACATTTCTGGATGATAAAATCTTGGCTGTTGTGCTTGAACGAGTACCTTGGTATGCGGACTTTGCAAATTATGTGGTAAGTGAGATTATCCTAAAGAATCTTTCTTTTCACCAAAGAAAGAAGTTTCTTCATGATGTTACACGATACTTCTGGGATGATCCGTATTTATTTTAGGGGGTGCGGATAATATTATTAGGCGGTGTATCCCGGAGGTGGACATGCTGAGTATTCTGGAAGCTTGTCACGCTTCTCCGATCGGAGGTCACCATGCAGGTGACTGTACTGCAAGAAAGCTATTGTAGAGTGGCTACTATTGGATAACCCTATTCAAGGACTCATATGAGTTCGTGATAAAATGTGACCAGTTTCAGAGACAAGGATCAATATCGAAGCATCATGCGATTCCCATGGCGAAGATGTTGGAAGTTGAACTATTTGCCATCTGGGGTATTGATTTCATGGGGCCATTTGTGAGCTCCTATGGACTAAAATATATCTTGGTGTCTGTGGACTATGTGTCCAAATGGTTTGAAATAGTTGCTTTGGATGATAATGAAGGCAAAAAAGTGGTGGCTTTTCTGAAAAAGAATATCTTCTCTCATTCTGGAGTGCCAAGAACTATCATTAACGATGGGGGAATTTCTGTAACAAAACATTCTAGGATGCTTTGTTGAAATACAGTGTGAAGCAGCATAAGGTTGCTACTCCATATCACCCACAAACCAGTGAGCAAGTGGAAGTTTCAAACCGAGAGATAAAAGCAATTTTAGGTAAAATGGTAAATATGAATAGAAAAAATTAGTCTCAAAAGATAGATGATGCCTTGTGGACATATTGAATTGCTTTCAAGACAATCATTGGGATGTCACCCTATCAGCTGGTCTATGAAAAAACATGTCACCTTCTGGTTGAACTAGAGCACAAGGCTTTGTGGGACCTTAAACGACTAAACATGAACTGGAAAGAAGAAACTGAGTTAAGGTTGGGATAATTAAATGAGATGGATGAATTCTATCTCGGAGATTATGAAAGAGCTGATCTGTATAAATAAAGGGTGAAGAATCACCATGATCGAAGAATAGAAAAGAGAGATTTTCAAGCTGGTGATTGGCTGTTATTGTTCAACTCTCAACTTAAGCTCTTTCCGGGCAAATTGAAATCAAGATGGTCTGGGTCGTTCAAAGTAAGTCAAGTTTTTCCATCAGGTGTGGTAGAACTTGAAGATAAAGATGAAATTCTATTCAAAGTTAATGGGCAAAGAGTCAAGACCTATGTTGGTCCAATGGATGATGCAAAGCTATTGTCCGGGTGTATCTCGATAAAGTCTGAGTAGTCGAGATAACAAAGTCGTACCGCGACAGTAAATCAGCCGCTATTGGGAGGCAACCCAAATTGTTATATTGTACCTATGTTTTTTTAAAAAGTTTTAAATTTTTTGTTCATAATGAGTTGTTTAGGTATGCAGGGATTAAGGTGAAATTGATGATGTCAGTAGAATGGAATCGACGACCAAGATTATGGGTTATCAGCAAGCTGACAATGAGTTACTTGATGTCGTCAACTCGAATAAAAATAGGCACCATTCTTGATAAGGGTGATGACCATTGCTGATAAGTGGTCACCCTCATGATAAGCCATCGCATGAGGCTGTCAATTGAATAAAAAATGGGATATAATCTGGATAAAGTTGATGACTAAGTCATCACACATGGGATAAGTTGTCACGCCTAGTCATCAGAAGGGCCAAAAATTGGGCAACATTCTACCTTAAGGTGACGACGTAAGTGATGGGCTATCAGATATGTGATTAGCCATCACTTAAATTTGGGCCCAGGTAAGGTAGTCTGACCCGATCCAAACCCATTTAGCCCTAATCTTTTCAAGTCCCCGATAATAGCCTTACCCACTTTTACTTTTCTTTTGTATATTTTCTTTCCATTATTAGTTTTTATTAACTTTAATTGTTTCTTTTTTATTAATTATTAGATAATTATAGAAAATAAAAAATTAGGCTACATAGGTGTAATCACTTTACCTTTCCCATTAGTTTCTCTTTCAAAAGCCAATATTCAACTTTCTCTTCATCTTCTCTAAACCAAGTGAAAGAGGTGTGAAAATCCTCCCTCTCCTTCTTTGAGAACTCAGTCAAGCTGACTTGTTCTTCTCTAAGCAACTAAAAAACCCTCAGAAGGAAAGCCTGTAACTTGAGTCGACTGAAAGGTATATTTCAAGCTTGTCTCTTTTGTTTGGTAAGTAATGATAATTGCCCAACAATGAAATTTTTTCAGTTTTGAAGTGTTCATGATCAACTTTAAGTAGTGCATAGTGAATTGGTTATCTAAAATCAATTACATCTTGCATAATTAAAATGGGTTAATGAGCAAATACTTGTTAAGTTGGAAAATGAACCATTGTTAGGTTAAAATCCATTGTACTCTAGTTTCTCAAGAGTATTGACTCGAGTTTGGATATGGGTTCTTGTTGAAGCTGAAAACTAGGGTTACAAGTTATGAATTGAGCAACAAAGTTTGAAAGTTCAGCCTAAGAATTTAATTTTGTATGTTGGCAAGCATGATTTTGGATGATGACTATTTTGAAAAGTCTTCAAAGAAATAAAAGTAGGCTGAGAATTCTTTTTTTGGGCTGATGAATTGGCTGACAAGCCATCACATAAGTGACGACTTATTAGACCAAGTCGTCACTTGTTGTTCAAAAAGAGCATATTCTGCCTAAAGCTGACGACTTAGCTGATAGGCCGCCATATAAGTGACGGCTTATCAAACCAAATCATCACACCCTTTTATCTTTGACTCTTATGTGCTTATTCAGCCTTGAATATTAAATTATTATTTTTACCTAATGCAGAATTAGTCATGCCTCCTAAAGGAAAAGCAAAGAAAGTAGCTCAAAAAGTGACTAAGGAGAACTTGACTCGAAAACTCTTCAATGAGTTCGAAAGTGAGGAAGAGGAACCACAACTTCAGAGATGCAAAATAAGGTAGAGTTTGAAGATAGCTGAACCTCTCCCATAACTTGAAGAAAAGGTGGTTGAGGAAGTTGAGTTCGAGGAGGAAAAATCCTCTCCATCTGAGCATACCTTATCAGAGCAGCCTAACTATGAAGAACCTTCATCAAAACACCCTTCTTCTGAGCACCCAATTGGTGAAGATCCTTAGATTAGGGGAGCTATGATAAAATACAGGAATCCTGGTGTTCAAGAAAGTGTCAGATGGAAGGTTCCCGGGACAAATAAAATTTACCATGACGGACTGATAACAATAAAAAAAAGAAGTTTTAAGAGGCCGATATGTGAAGAAATAAAGATCATCACTACTGGGTTGAACAGGTACCCCCAAGTGTAGAAGTAATTCAAAGACTATAATTTGGCATGGACTACAATGAGAGGAGAATTATTCTGCCCAACACTAGTCCAGGAGTTTTACGCAAACTACTAGCTCCACTGGAGAATATATGTAAGGAAGAGGAGAAAGTTGCGTACATGACCAGCATGCATAAGATTCCAGTAAGGGGTGTAATGGTGGATCTATCAGACATCACTATCAACAAATTTCTCCATGGCCCAAACTTCACTCCTCCAGCCACTTTTCTAGAATTCTACTATAGGATGTGGGAAAGAGCAAAGCAACGCCTTTGGTTGGCAAAGATGATAGCTGAAGAAGAGCCTGAATGGTTGAAAAATGCAAGTGCAAGGATTTTTATGGCCTCAATAACTCAGGAGGCAAGATTTTGGTGGGGCGTCGTACGATCTAGATTGATACCAACAGTTGGAGACAACATTATAGGTGATGATAGGGCAGTTTTGGTGGCAGGTTTAAGGTCCAACTATCCTTTGAACTTTGGAGAAATTATTGTAGATGAAATGAAGATTTGAGTAACGAGACCTAACATTGCATACCCCTTTCCTTATTTGGTTACAAAGTTGTGTGAGGATGCTCATGTACCTGAGATTATAGGTTTGGATCAGGAGATTAATGCTCAAAAAACTCACAATCCCATCAAGTATGATAAAAATCAACCTATGCTAGTTTTAGTCAAAGAAGTAGGGGTTGAAAGTGATCTAGTTAGGATTGAGGGAGAGCAAATAGCTGCTAATGCTATTGGCTCAATGCAAAATATGGAGGTATTAGTTCCCAAAGTTGTACAAGTAATATCTTCTGCAGGGGAAGCTTTAGTTCCTGAGAATGAAGAAAATACTATAAGTGTAGCACCAGTATCAGAGTATGCTTTTACTCCTCTTAATTTTAGGAAAATGGTGAAGCAAGGGGAAAGAGTTGATGACAATTGAAGATTTTTGCCAGTTAATTTGGATCTGCAGTGGATAAAAGAATTAAGGTGACACTTAAACCTTTCCAAACTTTACATGGACGTGTTGATGAGTTGGAGAATGGTCTTAATGCATGATTGAGTAAGATAGTAGTCCCTGACCTGGCAGTTTTCAAAGTAGCTTTAGATAAGGCGAAAGATGATATTATGGTATTACAATGACACAAAATTGTGATATATTCAGACCCTGTGGTTAAAGAATCTGAATATGAAGATTCACTATTTGACATCACTGGAAAACTAGTGAAAAAAGGAAAGAAAAGGGTGACAAAAAAGATAAAGGCAAGAGAAAAAAAATAGATAGTGATGAAGAAAGAAGAGCAGAGAGGAAAGCACAGAGGAACGCAGAGAAAAGGAAGATAAAAAAGTCTATGCGAATATAAAAAATAGAGGCTGAACCAGTAGATGAAGCATTAAGAGCGAGAGTTATAAGAGCCTTGACTAGTAGGCCTCCGTTGAATATTGGTGAGAATGTTGGGGAGTTTTTCACTCCTCTAACCACTGTGGCAGATGCGTCAGCACAACTTGATGCTATTGATGTGAGTCCTCCCATTCATGATGTAGCAGCAGAGTCAGCGACTCATGATTCACGCGCTTGAAGCTATGCATGTATATCCTATCCCTTGTTATTTCAGGTTGTTAGTTATGCATTGAGGGCAATACATGTTCTTATTTGTGGGGGTGGGGGTACTTGCAATAGATGTTTAGGTTTGCTGTTTATGTTTGCATATTGTGTTTTGTTTCATGTTCTTTTTTGGTTAACTAGGAGAGAAATAAGTTTCGATGGTAGTCAACATATTTTTTAGAATGATAAATACTTCTCCAAGTCTGTATGTTGCAACTGTGTGATATGTATCTATATGCAACTATTGTGAGTCTTTTTATGGCATTAGTATTAGGGACATAATAATCATTTCTAATAATTGCATGAATCAGATAGGTAGTAGCTTGTGATGTATTATTGTTCCATGTGTGTGTGAGATACTGCTAAGTTTCCTTTGTGTGTTAAATCTAGAACTTGCCCAGTTAGTCTTACCTAGGTTGAAGGATAGTGGTTAGGAAAAGATCATAGGTCATTTTTAATATTAGTCCACTTTTAGCCTAAATAACCTTCCAATTGTGAATGACATCCCTTGATCTCGATTTTTGAGCCTGTATGCCTATTTTTTTTGTTATACCTATCACCGTCCCATTTGTATCATAATAAACCTATTTTGGCCCTGGTCCTCCTTGGATATTGTGCACTTCAACTTAGGCAAATCATCTAAATTGAGGGTGGCTATCATAGGGGTGCGTGATGTAAAATAAGTAGGAAGAAGGGTAAAATAAGAAAAAAGAATGCAAGTCTAGGTGTGGTAGAAAAATAATAAGAAAAATAAAATTTGTAACAAAAAGAAAATGAAAGACTAAAAGACCGCGCTCAACCTGAATATGCTTTAATAAAGTAAGGGTGAAATAAGGTAAAGGTTGATAAATGAAACCCCAAAAATAGTGTAGTGCCAAGTAGGCTTAGTCACTTTAAATATCCTTGCGTATCATACCATCCCCTAGCCTATGTTACAATCCGAAGAAAAGTCCTATAGTGATCCTAACTTAACTGTCTGAAAGTTTCGATAATGAAAATAAGGGCAAGCTTAGGTATTTGGCATACATTGACTGGAACTTCTTTCTGAGAGTGAGTGTCTCTTGGCCGTCCCCACATTGACATACTTGATTTCATATATAAGTGAGGAGGGACTTCTTTATTGTAAGGACACATGGGTTTTATTGCTAGCTGCTTACTTGTTTGGGTAGTGTGACTTGTATATATGCGTGGTTGTTGTTGGTAATGAGATGCCATATCTTGATTTCATTGTGTAGCATTATTGTTCTTCATTAATACACACAGTTGGTTTTAAAGTAATTGAACTTGGAGAGGGTAATGTGTTTTGAGCAAAAATTTGGTAATTGACTATGATAAGTACTTTACATTCTCTTGGTTAAGCATCGTAGTATTGTACTGTGTTAGTTGCTTGAGGACAAGCAATTGTTTTAAGTTGAGGGTATTGATGTACGAGCATTGTGCTAGCACATTTAAGGTTTTTAACTTGGAATAATTGTAAATTCTTAAGTAACTTTTGTCATTTTTTATTATATTCTCTGTGATATTGCATATAAGTCAAGATGCGTGAAAACCTACGACAACAACGTCAAGAAGGATGATTTTAAGAAATAGAAATAAAGATTATAGTTGACGACATGTCTGATAAGTCATCAACTTTGTGATAAGCCGTCAGAGAAGTCATTAGTCGCAGACAGTGTGTAAGAGCTGAAGTGAAGAGTTGACGAAAAATGTCGTCAACTCTCTGATAAGCCGTCAAGTAATGTCGTCAGCTATGGGTGAAAAATCTGAGATTTGAAATTTGACTCCAAAATTATCTTGAGTATTTAAGGAAAAGTGTTAGGATTTCACAAGCATCTTGAAACTTACGTAAACTTACGTAAAACAGCAGTTTTTCGATAGTTTTCTCTGAATTTTTTGAATTAAGATTTTGGGATTATTACTGTGGTTTTGAGAATTCTCTTGCGATTTAGAAGGAAGAACATTCGTATATATTTATCTTTTGTAAGCTAACAACTCTTGAATTATGAATTTAATATATGTTGTTTCTTTCTATATTATGAGTAACTAATCTTCTTAACCCGAGTTGTGGGATCTATGAGTTTGGTCTTGCAAATCCATTAGTTGATTAAGACTCCCAAGGCATTAGGAACTTCTTGATAATTCTTCTGTTATGCATGTTGTCTATTGGTTGCAAATAATAGATTAGACCTGATCATTAATTTGCTTGAAGTAAGAAATCAATCTAATAGGAAGTGAATTATCAATGGGGACTTGAAAGCATTAAACTTTCATCTAATGATTAACGTTGTAAGAAGGTTAATTAACTCGAGATAAAATCTGGTTAAGTATACAGATTTCCTAAGTTCAAAAGAATTAGGTAATTGAATGCCTAAATAGGCAGAGAGATATTTAGATAGTGCTTTGATATTGATAGTCTGTTGTTCCTACATGTCATAAGAATCTTGATCCATAACTAGTGTGTATCAAGTGCCAATACTCATAACTACACAACTCTAATTTTTCCATAACATTAATTTGAAATATTAGTTGCAAGTTGTTAAAAACAAGTGAGCAATAACTTTTGTTTAATCTCTGAAACCCCTATTTATAGGAAGCTATTAACTATTAGTTGATTGACTCACGAATAACTTAAATTAACACCATATTCCTTGTAGGATTCGACCCCAACCTATTTGGGTTATATATTTGACAACGACCGCTTACTCTTTTGTAAAAGAGGTGTAATTTGGGAATATCAATAACCTATCTCTCACAACAGATTTACCATTTATTGCAACAGATGTCTATATGTGCAATAGATGAGACATCTATTGCAACATATGGTTTGTCTGTTGAAACAGATGGACCATCTGTTAGAGGACATATTTTGATTACTTGTAACAGCTAATTTATCAGCTGCAACAGATGGCGAATTTGATTCATCAAAAGTCACGACTGTTCACCTTTTTTTAATAGTCATCACATACCTTAATTAATCCAAATTGATGACTTTTTTACTATATAAAATAAATAAATAGACTTAATAACAAAAAAGGTGAAAAGTCACGACTTGTAGCACTTGTTTTTTCTTGACGGACATGTAGATGGTTATCCTTTGAGTCTCCGTAGACTTGTACACTACTTAACAATGGGAAGTGAAGAATAAATACTATTTGACATTGATGGGGTAGGAAGAATAAAGTGTGTGGGGTAGGAAGAATAAGGTGTATGCAGATGGATGGATCCGCTTTCATGCGTGGGAATTATGTATTATTGATCAGTCTTTCGTGACAGATATACATAAAGTACAATGATTTTATGAATGCAGTTTTTTTACTAATTAGAAATTGTTCTTTCAAACAAGATCTTGCATTTTACAGTTTTGTTTGATAGGTAAGAATTGATAAGGTCGAAGGGTTCCAAAAAGGTGGTGTCGCTACCTTGTTATAATTTAATGACGGTTTTGCTCATGTTTATGCATCAAGTTCTGAGAAGGGATCAATATTTGATGGCATTGTAGACATTCAATAGTGATTGAATCGATTTTAATGGTGGAATGAACTTTAAGATGGCCTTCGAAGCCTTTCACTGCAGTAAACATGAATGGAAAACTAATAGAAATTTCCCTGGTCCAAATTTATAGGGGTGGGTTGCTCGAGTAAACTATTATACAACACAAGGAGCTTGGGAGAATACTTCTACGGGAAAGGAGAGGTGGAGAAGACCATATATCATCTCAGATCTTGTTTAGGAGAAAATATAGGGAAACAAGTAAGGAG
This sequence comes from Capsicum annuum, assembly GCF_002878395.1. Lineage (NCBI taxonomy): Eukaryota > Viridiplantae > Streptophyta > Magnoliopsida > Solanales > Solanaceae > Capsicum > Capsicum annuum. The sequence continues at coordinate 267,455 of NW_025830045.1, read as the reverse complement.
CTTCTAGCCAATCTGGCCAATGAAATTGACTTGAAAGTTGAAAAAACTGAATGAGTTGCAAATGTGAAAGTGTATCCAAATATTAAAATATATCATTCCTTCTTGAAAAAGAAAAATGATAAAGAGGACTGGAGCTGGACACTTTGCTAGGGACTGCGACTAGCTAGCGTGGCCTGAATGAAGACCCACAAAATACAGAACCAAAAATCTAAAAAAGCATCTTGGTGAGCACAACGGATTGGTAAGATTTTCAGTCACGAATAAAACCTAAACCAATAACTCCATAAGTAAAAAGAAGGGAAGCTAAGGCGCCAATTTATGAAGACTAGCTTGCATCCCATGCTTTCTGTTTGTGGTTCTGATCAGGTCAATCGTAGTAGAAACAAAAAGGTTTGAAGTTGGGAAAAAGTCCCATGCCTTGTTATTTGCACTGCCTTTGACCAGACCAGAACCACAAGTGGAAGGCCTGGAATGCAAGTTTAACTTCATAAATTGCCACCTTGGCTTGATCCCTTATTTTTACTTCAGGAATTGTAGGTTCAGGTTTCGCTCTTGACCGAAAATCTTACCACCATCGGTGCTTGCAAAGCTACAACCCTAGAGTTTTGGTCTTGAATTTTGTGGGTCTTCATTCAGGCCACGCTAGATAGTTGCATTCCCCTAACAAAGTGCACAGCTCCAGACTACTTCAACATTTTTCTTTTCAAAATGGACTGATGGATTTTTATTTTTGGATACACTTTTACATTTACAGGTCATTCATTTTTTCATTCTTCATGTCAATTTCATTAGCCAGATTTGCTACACATTCCTTCCTACCCTGTGTTTCTTCTTTAATAAGGCCTGAGTTGATATATGGTCTTCTCTACCTTCACCTGTTCGCACAGGTATTCTCCCAAGCACCTTCTACTATATAATAGCCTTCTCGAGCAACCCATCCATATAAATTTGGATCAGGGCAATAACTATATTCATTTTCATTATTGATTGCAGTAGTGCGAGGCTTTGGAGGCTTTTCAAAAGTCTATTGAACCCCTAAAATCAGTCCAATCAGTATGAATATTTACACTGCCACTAAAAACTTGAACCCTTTACAAACTTGACACATAAACAGTAGCAAAATCTTTATTAAACTGTAATAGAGTATCGACACCGCCTACTTGGTCCCTCAGCCTTATCAGTTCGAGCCTAACAATCTTAATTGTAAAATGTAATATCTTTTTTGAATGATTGATGCCTAATATAGGTAAAGAATCAACATTCATAAAATCAGTGTACTGTATGTGTGTTTTCACGATAGGTTGATCATTAATACATACCTCCCACATATGAAGTGGTTCAATATGCAAGCAGCTTATTCATCTGAACCTATCTTTACTCTATCCTTTAATGCTGCTTGAGTAAAAGTTGATCCACTTTTACTTTCTTTTATCTGCAAATAAGAGAAAAAAAATTGATGTCAAACAAGAGAAGAACAAAAAGAACATTACAAAAGGGTAACACAAAATTGAATGAATACAACACATTATAACTAGAGTTCTAATAGATGACCCATCTGTTCAACAGATGAGTCATCTGCTGGAACAAGCGACACATTTTTGTCAATAGATGGATGACATGTTGCAATAGATGGGTCATCTATTGGAATAAATCAAACCAACATTGCTATTGGTTTGATTTCTTCCAATAGTTGCTCCGTCCGTTCCAACAGTTGATTCATCAGTTGCAACAGTTGAGGAAATTATTTCAACACCACTAACACCACTAAAAACATCAGCAACAGTAGTAACAACAAAGAAACAACATTATATGCTCTAACACCATCAATACACAAACACTATATATTCCAACAACACCAATAACACAAAAATCACATGTTCCAACAACACGAACACCCCCAACAATAGCACCACCAACAAAGAAACAAACAAAATACATAAAAATGATACTGATAATAAGACTTTTTTATGTTCTCCCAATACATGACTTTTTTTTTTATATATTGTAATAAAAACAACAGCTCGTTCATTTAAGACTTAAAAGTCACATTTCTTTCAATTTTCTCAATAAATAAAATACTAGTAATAGGTAAATCAATAAAAATAACAGATGTAAATATCTAATTTAAATAACATACAAAAAATAAGACGGAAATGAAAGATCAAAAGTGAACCATACCTATAATGTCAAAAAAAAGGGATCAGAACACCCATTTCAGCCAAGAAAAGATATAGATCGGTTCTGAAAGAAAGAAGAGAGATGAGTTAATTTATGGCTGAAGGAGAGAGAATTCTAGAGATGGATTTTAAATATTCATTAATGACTTTAAGGGTCACAAGGATACAGTGACATTGAAAAGACTAGATAAGACTACTCAAGGAGGAGATTTTTGAGTTATCCAAGTAATATATTTTATCGCCTTAGTATTTTATCTTTTTATCTCAAGATAGAAAATTGCTTTAAAATTAATAAAAAAGATCGTAAAACATATAAGTCATCTGTTACAACAGATGTCAATTTTTTTGATAATTTCCAAAGGCTCAGTCATCTGTTGCAATAGATGGCAATATCTATTTAAAAATTAACAACAGAGAGGTAATCTGTTGCAACAGATTCATTAATCTGTTTGATAAATTCCAACAGATATGTCATCTATTTCAATAGGTTGAAAAATTATTTTTATTCAATTTCAATTGATTTCATATGTTCAAGTACAACTTCAATTGATTTAGCTACAACTAGGGATGAGTTTATAGGGTCAACTATAATGCATGATGTTGGTATTATGCTCCTCCTAAGCCAAGTCGTCAATCAATGAATCTGAGTTGAAATAATTCATATTAGCTTATTATTTGAAATACCTAAATTTATTTAGCTATAACTAGGGATGAGTTGATTGGGTCAACTATATTGCATGATGTTGGTATTGCGCTCTTCATGACCCGAGTCCTCAGTCGACCAATCTGAGTTAAAATGATTTATATTAGCTTATTATTTGAAGTATCTAAATTAATTTAGCTATAACTAAGGAATAGTTAATAGGGTCAACTATATTGCATGATGTTGGTATTACGCTCCTCCTGTCCGGAGTCGTCAATCGATCAATCTGAGTTGAAACGATTTATATTAACTTATTATTTAAAATACCTAAATTGATTTAGCTACAACTAGAGATGAGTTGATAGAGTAAACTATATTGTGTGATGTTGGTATTGCGTTCCTCCTGACCCAAGTCGTCAATCGACCAATCTGAGTTGAAACAATTCATATTAGTTTATTATTTGAAATACCTAAATTGATTTACCTACAACTAAGGATGAGCTGATAGGGTTAACTATATTGCATGATGTTAGTATTGCGCTCTTCCTGACCCGAGTCATCAATTGATCAATCTGATTTAAAATAATTCATATTAGTTTATTATTTGAAATACTTAAATCGATTTAGGAACAACTAGGGATAAGTTGATAGGGTCAACTATATTGAGTGATGTTTGTATTTTGCTTCTCCTGACCCGAGTCGTCAATCAATCAATCTGAGTTAAGACGATTCATATTAGCTTATTATTTGAAATACCTAAATTAATTTAGCTATAACTAGGGATGAGTTGATAGGGTCAACTATATTGCATGATGTTGGTATTGTGCTCCTCCTAACCTGAGTCATCATTCGAGCAATTTGAGTTGAAATGATTCATATTAGCTTATTATTTGAAATACCTAAATTGATTTAGCTACAACTAGGAATGAGTTAATAGGGTCAACTATATTGTATGATGTTGGTAGTGCGCTCCTCCCGACCAGAGTCATCAATCAATCAATCTGAGTTGAAATGATTCATATTAGCTCATTAATTGAAATACCTAAATTGATTTAGCTATAACTAGGGATGATTTGATAGGGTCTACTATATTGCATGATGTTGGTATTGCCGCCTCCTAACCTGAGTCATCAATCGATCAATCTAAGTTAAAACAATTTATGTTAACTTATTTTTGAAATACCTAAATTGATTTAGCTACAACTAGGGATGAGTTGGTAGGGTCAACTATATTGCATGATATTAGTATTGTGTTCCTACTGATCCGAGTCGTTAATCGATCAATCTGAGTTAAAATAATCCATATTAACTTATTTTTGAAATACCTAAATTGATTTAGCTACAACTAGGGATGAGTTGGTAGGATCAACTATATTGCGTGATGTTAGTATTGTGTTCCTACTAAACCGAGTTGTCAATTGATCAATTTGAGTTGAAATGATTCATATTAGCTTATTATTTGAAATACCTAAATTGATTTAGCTACAACTAGGGATGAGTTGATAGGGTTGCCCGAGTCATCAATCAATCAATCTGAGCTGAAATAATTTATATTAGCTTATTATTTGACATAGCTAAATTTATTTAGCTACAACTAGGGATGAGTTGATGGTCAACTATATTGCATGCTGTTGGTATTGCGTTCCTCCTGACCCGAGTCGTCAATCAACTAATCTGAGTTGAAACGACTCATATTAGCTTATTTTTGGAATACCTAAATTGATTTAGCTACAACTAGGGATGAGCAAATTATTCAAACCAAATTAACATTTTCAAAACTTGTCATTCTTTTTCAAAATACAACTCGACCCATATAAATCATCCATTTACGGAAAAAATATTTCATTATTTTAAATATCGAGTTCTCGCTCTTTTCTTTCTCTCTCAATAATACAGACAATAACTACTCAATATATTGCTCAACCCTTCACAACATATTAATTTTTTTCCTATTTTCGGTCACATAGTATTTATTTTAGACTTTATTCTTGCTTGTATCCGTCGTTTTCTCTGTCTTCATAGGTAACAGAGTTCGAGAAGAGTTCTACATTTGTTTTTTATCTAAAAATTAGGGTTTTTTAGTTAATTATTTAAAAGAAAACTTTTAGTTGTATTATCTTCGAGAATGGGTTAACAATTTTGAGTTTTGATGCTAAAATTGTAGGAAGAACACAAAAAGATCCTAGTTTTTATCGCAGTGTTCCATTGACTTTCGTGGTATTGTTGGATGGTGTTTGTGATGGTGTTGGCGGCTATTGATAGTGGTATTAGTGGCATTGATGGTGGTGTTGGTGGTGGTGGTGGTGGTGTTAGTAGTAGTAGTCGTAATGGTACTGGTGGTGTTTATTGTGGTTGTTAGTGGAATTGGTTATTGGTGTTGGTGGTGTCGGTATTAGTGGTGTTTATGGTGGCTGTTAGTGGTGTCGGTATTGGTGGTATTTGTAATGTATTTCTTAAAATTTATGCATACATCAATTGTAATGTATTTTTTATTTTTCTGTTGTTTGTAGGTAAAACATGTCTCTCAAAAGAAAAGAAAGTGAAAGTGGATCAACTTATGACCACCTAACAAAAAAGGCTAGAGTACAGATGGATTCAAAGGAGTTTCCTAACAATCTCAGTCAGAGAAAAGTGAATCTAAGAAAGATATGAAAATAACGTTGAGGGAGGTAGACAAGGGTCTGTAGATAGCAATGAGGAAAATGAAAGTGGGGAGGAAAAAGAAGAAGATAAACAAGAAGAAGAGGAAGAAGAAAGTGAGAAAGAGGATAATGATCAACATGATGATAATGCATCACCAATGGGGCGTGAATTAATATTGAAATCTCATCATGAGGCTATCAAAAATATTAGTATTGATAAATTTCAAGTTGTGATACTAATAGATGACCTTGCAGAACTAACTGGTGATTTTGTACTTAAATGTTAGTTGGGGAAACCTTTTGATAACTTTAGGAAAACTATGAAGAATGAAAACATAGATGAACTTTTTAAGAAGAGCTGCTTTGGACACTTTCTTAAGCTTCCTGAGGAACACACTGCCCGTTTCCAAGTGAGCATGGTATATGCTCTTCTCAAGTGCATGATCAAGTATGTGGGGATGATAAAGATTCGAAAGAAGGGGAAAAGATGGATAAAATGATCATGTGGGGATGATAAAGATTCGAAGGAGGGGGGAAAAGATGGATAAAATTTGGATCAACTACTGTGACATGCCAGTTTATTTTGTCTTGAAAGAGTTTGCCATAGTGACAGGCTTGAGATGCGATGGTCCAGAAGAACTTTTCATCAAGGAAACATCTTGCAAAAGGTCCAAGGCAAGTAGGACAGCCAAACAACCACCATCAAATAGAGGAAAGGCATTGTCCCAGTGACTACCCACCAAAACCAACAAACGCAAGAAAAAATTAGATGAGTTTTTGGACATTGCTGAATATGGGTACAAAACTGATAACTTGTTAAAACATCTCAAGGATAAAACCATATCAAAAAAGTTAAAGGAGCAATTATGCTTAGTTTGGTTTTCCCATTCTGTTATATTGGCAAAAGACATCAACAAAATCATAGAAGATGATTTATTGAAGCTTGCTGAGGATTTTGAGAAATTTAACAATTATCCCTGGGGCTATAACAGCTACAACTTGACTGTCAAATATTAACCGATAAAGCCATCCCCAAAGAAGATCACATTATACAACTTTCCTTGGGCTTTCATGATAAATTTAATCACTATTTGTTTACTCATCCATTAATTTATATTGAATAATTATTATGACTTTTTTTTATTTCTTCCTGTTTATATTTTTTAGGCTTGGGTATTTGAAGTCATTTTTCCCCTCCGAAAGCAGATCAAGGATTATTCGGATGAGGTTTCTCATCCAAGGATTCTTAGGTGGTTAGTTGTAAAGAATTAAGGAGGTTGACCTCTTTAACCCTTCAGATGATGCAACACGTTTTCTTTCAAGTAAAATAATTTGACTCAAAGAAATATATTGAAACGGATGTGCCATCTGTTACGATAGGAAGGTCATCTGTTGCAACAGATTACCCATCTACTACAATTAGTGCAATAGATAAGTAATCTATTGTGACAGACGATTCATATTTTGCAATAGATTACCCATCTGTTACTTTGGTTCTCTGAACCCTACTCAACAGATTACCCATCTATTACAAATTATGCAACAGATGGGTATCTGATACAACATATTGTTAATCTATTGTGATAGATAGATTAATAGTTGTGATAGAAAAATCATTTATTGCATAAGTTGTCTGTGATAACATTTAAACCAATCGACTACAAATTATTATATGATTTAAATGTATCTATTTTTGTATAGGTTGTGCATCCATGGATCGTGCCTACTGAGCAGGAGTTGGGGATGACTTTTTTTATTACTCTAGGTCTTGTAGATACAATAATAGACCCAATGGTGGAGTTAATAAAAAAGGAATTGGCTGGAGCAACAGTCATAAGAAGAGCAGTTAGGTAAGGTCAGCCTAATGTTGAGGCTCTTCATGACCAACCTACTGCAACAGATCTAGGTGCTTCTTCTGGGGGTGTTACTGGTGGAGTTATTGATGTTGGTGACATACATGTTGATGTTGATACTGCTGCCAATCGTGATGATGAGCATGTTGATGCTCAAGTAAAAATAAATATATTTGAAAACACCCCTTTCATAGGTCTCTCTCACCCTTACACAGGTCTCTCTCACCCTTACACCAATCCCTTCCACCCTTATAGTAGTCTATCTCACCCTTCTTCACCCTCATGTTCTCATTGTAAATATGAATATTGTAAGGACAAATAGGATAAAATCCTTGAAAAAGTAGAGTATATTGCTAAAGCTATAGATAAATAGAAATCTAAGAAGGGTGTCATACCATCCAAGAAGGTGAAGGATCCATACACTCCTACTGTGGTGGTTAGGAGGAAGAAAAGAGTAATTATCCAAGTACTCTCCAATCAAAAATCAAAACAATTACAACTCGTCCCTCTCCAAAAGTTGTTGAAGTTCAGGGGTTATTGAAGAAGGTGGACATATACATGGAACTTGGCACTAAAGAGAAGTGGGATTTGCGACTGGCCAAGAATCCCAAGCAAGGTGCACAAGATTACCCCATGCATACCTTTTCCACCCAAGACTTCAAGAGTCTGGCAGATATGCGTACGTGGTACGTGGATAAGGTAACTTTACTTTTCTAGATCTAGCCTTCTAATCAACTCCATGAAGAAAAAGTTACGCAACAGATGTTCATTTGTTGCAACAACTGGATTTTTTGGTGCAACTAGTGGTGGTTCTATTGCAACATATTACCCATCTGTTGCATAAATTACGTTAGATGGGTAATTTGTGACTAGATTCAGAGAACCCTCTGCAACAGATGGACCATCCGTTGTATCTTTCCACTATATTTTTCTTCTTTACAATTAGTAACTTATTTAAAAATTAACTTCTTATATCACAGTATGTTGAAGAAATTCTCTGCCTCATGAGGGGAAGACAATTAGCATACCCAAAAGTGTATGATGCCGTTGATAGGATTAAGGACCTCAACTTCTACAAGAATTTCAAGGATAGGTACAATTATCTCACTAAGCTAGCATCAACTCCCGATGGCTCGAAATTTGATTCGTTAGTTTTTGGGTTCCAATGGGATGAAGAAATGATTAAATATGTTAAAGAGGAGAGGCTATATCCACACAGCAAGAGTTAGACCAAGGCAAAGAGAATTCTTGCAGTCATAAATGTGGACGTCATACATTATCTAGTTGTTGAGATACTACTCGAGGAGGGAAAGATTAAGGTTTATGACTGCAACTTACCTGCCTTCGATGAGGTTGATTTTTTACCCACATGCAGCCACTATTGGATTTGTTCCCCAACTTATTGAGGTAGAGTAAACTGATGGATAATTTGCTAGCAAAAGTGTTGAGGAAGCAAACATGGGATTTTGAAGGTCGAAACAAAGACATGGACCTTTAAAAAAATAAAACCACTACCGCGTGCGGGTCATGTGTGCTTGCACACATTGCATGTTTACTGACCAGCACAGAAATGGATGAGCCAACGACCTTTCTGTGTGACAACATTATGTCAAATATGCAAGAGGTCTGGGCTTATGGGGTACTAATTGAACCCTTGGAGCCTGTGTATAAAAAATAATATGTAGAAACACAAATGCCATAACAATGTTTTATTTCAAGTCACTTCACTATACATGTAATGAAAATTTTTTTTGTCTATCAATTGTAACTTCAACATGTTCTGACAGATAGTTTATCTGTTGCAATAGGTTGGTCATCAGTTGTATTATTCTGATGTTTCTATCTAAGTCTATCTATTGCAACAGTGGGAAGACCTGCTTGATAATTTCCAACATGTGAGCTACATATTGCAATATATGTCTAAATTTGTTTGATAATTTTCTACAATTACGCTTGAATAGCCATGGGCTTAACAACACCAAATCAGTAGCAAATACACCACCATGAAAATTTCAGCAATTAGGCTCAAATATCCATGTGCCCAATAACACCAAACCAATAGTAATAACACCAACAATGTACTATCTTCTTACTTAATTTTGTTTCTCTTCAAAAGCCTTAAGTTTCTTTAACAAACCCCAGATTACACGATTTGCTTGTGAAGGGTGTCGTTCTTCATACCAATCAAAGTAATCACATCCACCCAATTTCTATAAAAATAAGACCACAATTATAAAACAATTACAAGTTAATAATTAATCAACTAATTAAATAAGAAAATATTACCTTTAAAATTATTCAAGTAAAAAACCTACGACCTGAGTTTTGTTGAGTCCAAGAAGTCTTAATAGAGCTTTATTAGCACACTTATAATATCAAAAATTTTTATCACAAAAAATAGTGGAAGATGAGCTCGATATTGTTAAAATAAGTTGGAAAAAATGAAAAAAAAAAAGATGAAAAAACAAATACAAATAATTTGAAGAATTTGGATAGATAAAAAAAAAGATGAATAAAAAAAAAGATTTGGCAATTTAGGGTTATATTTTAGGAAGAAGATGAATATATAAGACAATGGAGAAAAAATAACCGTTGGAGGCCAAATCAAATGCCAAATCAGCAAAAATAGAGTTTCAACGCGCCTTGGCTGCGTGAATTATACGCGAGCTTCCAATAGGGAAAAAAGATCCAAACTAACACATTTGATGCCTAATTTAGGTGTTCAAAGTGAACACTGTCTACTTGAGGTGCCAAAGTGAAAGATCCCTGCAACTTTAGGTGCCTGTCGATGGGTTCCACCTTTTTTATTTTAAGTCACTTCAACATACATATAGTGGCAATATTTTATGTCTAATTATAGTTGAATTTTTTATAATGTAATAGACTGGCTATCTGTTGTAACAGATATTCTATTTGTTTTGACAGATAATTTATCTGTTGCAATAGGTTGGTTATCTATTGTATTATGTCTATGTTTCTATCTAAGTCTATTTGTTGCAACAATGGGAAGACATGTTTGATTATTTCCAACAGATGACCTATATGTTGTAACATATGTCTAAATTTTTTTTATATTTTCCAACAGATATGTCGTCTGTTACAATAGATACCTTATCTGTTGCAATATTTGAATCTAGTATTCCATTTCAATTTAAAAGTTCAAATCTAAGGATAAAATAAAATTCATAGACAACATAAAATAAATCGAAGCCTTCAAAAATTACATGAAATAAATTAATAAATAAATAAAATATAAAAAAATTATTATGGGTACAAATCTCAGCAAATACATCAACAATTTATGTTTTGATGCCAACAATTCCTAAGGAGGGGTGAGGTTATTACTTTGACAAAGTCAATCTATAAAGATCTACTCAATATGGACAAGTTGTTCTTCATCCGGTGCTATGGAATTTGGCTTTAATCGTCGTGGATCTTTAATGTCGTTTGCGTACGGTTCTGCACTTTCGCTTCTCAATATTTTCATAAAAAGAGTAGAACATTGTCAATGTTGTTCAGCAGTAGTTTCTACTTTGACATCCACCTGGAAAGACAGATGTCAATGCTAATCATAGAGATACAAAAAAATAGAAAAGGATAACTAATCTATTTTAGAAAATAAATTATCTTTTAGTTATAACATATGGATCATCTGTTGGGAAAAATTAAAATATAAGTAAGACCTGTATTATAATTTCCAATAGGTAAACTAGTTGTTTCAGCATATGATTCATCTGTTTGGAAAAACTGAAATATTAGGAAGTCTTGATTTAATTTGTTCCAACAGATAACCCATCTGTTGCAGCAATAGGTCATATATTGGTACAAATAAAAATGGTACATAGAGTTTTTTGATTTTCTAAAATAGATGATACATATGTTTCAATAGATACTACATCTGATGCAACAGGTTAGTCAACTGTTGCAACAGATGTATATATCTATTTGATAATTTTCAGCAAATATGTCATCTATCAAAACAGATATGTGTCTGTTTGTGAGTTGGAACAGATGTTATATCTTCACCTTCTTCAGCTCATGCTGCTCTCCTGTGGTCCTTGTACATTTTTCAATAGTGCAACACAAAGACAGCGGAGTTGTAATTTTGCTTTTTTGGATGCTTAATAATGCCTTGAAAATTACTTTTTTTCTCCTCTTAGCCTTGATCTCTAATGGAGTAGATGGATATGAAATACTCTTTGATGGAATGGCATCCCTATTAAATGTCAATTTCTTAATAGAAACAGTTAATGCATTAATAGCATTAATTAGTACATCATGTTTCGTCTTGCAATCTTGACATTTGCATGCAGAACATTTGCTAGAAGGGGCAAAATCTGGATAACCAATATGATCATACTCATAATGGTTTGTTTTAAAAACTATAAAAGAAACACCATTATCCCTAACAGCAGCACCACTAACACCACCAACAGCTCCACTACCACTATTATTATCATCAACAATAAGTCCACCCTCCAAAATTGTTTTTCTTATAATGATTATTGCTCCAAACAATTCCATTTTTATTCTGTCAATGACCTTAGGGTCCGATAAAGTTTGCACAGATCATAAAGTAAGAAAAACTGGCATCTTCAACTCTTGATTGGCTGGAACAAGCGACAGATGCACAATCTAGCATAAATCAGTACATATATTATAATAATGATTAGATCATTCAAAAAAATCATTAATTAAAAAAAACTTAATTAGAATTAGACTTACTGCATCCTTCGGGGGGTTGAAGAGATCAAGAAATTTTACTTTTTTATCAGTTTTGGCCGACAATTATCTCAAGATTCTTTGACAGGAAACTTTTTTCTGGTAGTTCACTTGTTGTCTCAAATAAGGAATGGCTTCAAACGCCCAAGCCTATAAAATAATGTCAATAAATTCAAAGTATTATTGAATAAAAATAATAAATCATATCATAATAAAAGAAATATTTACCATGAAAGCCCATGGAAAGCCATATAAGTTGACTGTCTCTGGCGTTGACAGAGTCAACAAATATTTGACAATCATTTTGAAGCTTTCATAACCCCAAGGATAGTTGTTAAATACCTCAAGATCCCCAGAGAGCTTTATTAAATTAAGTGGTATGTTGTTGTTAACGTCTCTCGCCCAAAAAATATTATATACAAACCAAACCAAGTACAATGATTGCTTGTACTTCTTTAAAAGTTTTTACCTTTCAATGCTTCTATCAAATTTTTATTTTTTAAGCTTGGACCAACAAGGGACACCAAGTCTTCATGGTCACTTGACTTGCATTTGCCTTTTTTGGGTGTACAGAGTGCTTTTTTGGGTTAGAATAGGTATAACTTGAGAATGAGAAGGAGAATAATATTTCAGTCCAGTAACTATGGGAAACTCCTTCCAACCAAAACAAACAGGTATGCCATAGTAATTTATACACACGTCATCCATCTTATCTTTGTTTTCATACATAAACCTACGCTTGAGAATATCATATACCATTTTTATTTGGAAACGATCATTGTTGTCCTCCGGTAAATCAAGATATTACCCAAAGTAGCTATCCCTGAAATAAGCATCCAAATTTAATTCTCAAAATATTTTTCTAAAGGTGTCGAAAGATTTTCCCATAGCTGACTTAACCACGAAATCACCCATTAAATTTGTGGCACCATTGCACTTCATTCTTACAAGATAATTATCAATGTTGAAGGTTTTAACCAGATCTTCGGTGGAAGAGATATTAGCATTTGGATCATATCTTTTAAAATATTCCTCCTTCCCATATTCATCATCTTTTGCTCCTGATTGAGATAACACCTGTAAAGCAAGCTCATAGAGTAGTGGATGTAGAGTAGCTTCTTCATTTGTTCCTTTACTTGGACTTGATTCCGTTTCTTTTCTTTTGGGAGCCATATTATCAAAAATTAACAAAAATATAAAAAGGATTATAATTGATTAGTGCATCATTAAAAAGGATAATAGTAAATCTAACATGCACAATAGTAAAAAAATATTTCCAACAGATCATATATCTGTTACATCTGGTAGGTTATCTGTTGCAACATATAACTAACTTGTTGCAATGAATGAGTAATCTGTTGCAATAATAAAAATAGATCAATCATCTGTTGAAAAAATGAATGGTCTGTGCAACAGATCACACATCTGTTGTAACATATGAGTGATCTATTGCAACATATAAAAATATATCACTCGTTTCTTAAAATAGATGATTGGTCTGTGCAACAAATCATACATCTATTACAACATGTGAGTGATCTGTTGGAACAGTTATCAACGATCAATATTGTTTAGCTTTCTTCCAACAGAAGGGTCATCTAACACGAAAAATAAATGATCAGTTGGAAAAATCATGTCTTAGAAATGACTTGTTGGAATAGTTGATAGGATTTTATCCAACAGAAGGTTCATCTGTTGCATCAGATGATTAATTTGTTGTATTAGATTTTTAGGTTGACGGTTCCTCCATTGCATCAGATGGTAAATCTGTTACATTAGATGGTTAATCTGTTGCATCAGATTTTTAATTGGATGGTTCCTCTGTTGCATTTGATGTTAAATCTATTGCATCATAAGGTTAATCTGTTACATCAAATTTTTAATTCAATGGTAAATCTATTGCATCAGATGGTTAATCTGTTGCATCAGATTCTTTGTTCGATGGTTAATCTGTTGCATCAAATTTTTTATTCGACGATTTCTCCGTTGCATTATACGATAAATTTGTTTCATCAAATGGTTAATTTGTTGCATCAGATGGTTAATCTGTTGCATCAAATGGTAAATCTGTTGTATTAGATGGATAATTTGTTGCATCAGATGGTTAATTTATTGCATCAGAAGGTTAATTTATTATAGAAAAAAATTAGTAGCACGATTTTATTTAATAGAACAACAACAATATCACCATTTTTATCAAAATAAGAACAAATTAACCCAGCAATGGGCACAACACCAAAAATACCAACATCGTTATTTTGTTTGTACAAACACAAACAACAAAAATCAAACTTAAAAATGAAAGAAATAATAAAAAATCATATTTCACTCAGCAAAGAGAAGAGAAGAAATACCAGAAACTAGGATTTTATTCAGACCGCATTTCAAATTAAAGTAACAAATATTGAAATAGTTCACCAATACTAGAAGTAAAGTTGGCTTAAGTTCCTGTTTTTCTTCAAAACTAAAAAGGCCATAATTTTTTACCAGTGAAAAAAAAGGAACGATGAAGAACTCGAAACTGTTGTGGCCGGAGAGCAAGGTTGTCACGTCGATTGCCGATTAAAAGTCAAAAAGGAACTTGAAGTTCAACTATTTATCGTCGGAGGTTGAAGTCGTCGGGGATTGAAAGAAAAAATTTGTTGAACTATTGGTTGGGAGAACCTGTCAAGAGAGAGGAGAGATGGTTGATTTGGAGAGGAGAGACGTGTCAGTTGATTTGTATTTTTGAAAAGATTAGAAATTTTAAAAAAAAAATAATTAAGTCTACAATTAACTTAATCAAGTTTTCTAATTATGTTTGACCCTTTAAGTTGGTCAATGTCACCAATACTTCATTCAAAACTTAAATGACACCTTTCCTTCAATTTTTTCTAGTAGCTACTGTACTTTACTACTACTAGTTTAATTGCGCGTGCCTCGCACGTGTAATATTTGATTTTCTAAAATTAAATAATTTTATCTATTGCGGAGATTTTTAATAAAGTGTAAAAGTTCAAATCACTTTTCAAAAATCTTTCACATTTTAATATAATAATATAAACATAAACATATAAACATATATGTTTTACCACTAAAAGTTTCAAGTAGTCGATGGATCATTACTTTTGCGTTTACCATATAATACCTCTTTCGCTTGTTGCCACAGGCTAAGACGCATTAATTTGATCCATATTTGTGTTATGATTATTTTTCTTTATATATATATATATATATATTTAAAATCTTTCCTTATTTTTAAAGTTAAATCTTTATAAAATAATTGATTACATTCTTATTACTTACTTAAAACTTTTAAAAATCTAGTACTTCTTAATTTTTTCTTATTCTAATAGTTTTATATTTATTTCTAGATTTTTCAAATCTTCTTAAAATCAAATATAGTTGATTTAGAATTCTTAAAACAATGAAAAAAGTATCAGCAACTCCTGACCCGTGACATAATTCTCTACCTCAATCCCAACTCTCGATCCTGACCCTGACTTTGACCCTAACCCTTAGCTCCCAACTCGAGACCCCACCACAAACTCCATTCCCAACAGAATCTTAGTTGAGACTCAACTTCCAAACCCTTCTTCGACTCTCAATCTCGAACCTAACTTTTAACCTTAACTCAAGTCTCTATCCCAATTTAGGATCCGGCTCTCAATCTTGACACCAGATTCAGTCCACAAATTCAATTCCTGACCTAACTTTGAGTCAAGACCCGAATCCTATTGTAATTAATTTTTCTTTATAACTAAATGAATAAAATTAATAATTGGTTAAAAATATATAAACAAGTAGCAAATTTCTAATCTACACGAGTTCTTTCTCCACGTAAAATTTCTAAAATTTAGGAGTATATTACAAATAAGAAAAGATTCCAAATCAAATTAAAAATTAGGAGTATATAACAAATAAGAAAAAATTTCTAAATCAAACATGAGTTATATACAAATACGTAACAAATTACAAATCACACAATTAGATTAAGGACATAATCAAAACAGCACGTAAAAGGCAATAATTTTAAACTAAAGGTAAAGGATCTGATCAAAAGCACTTAAGTTGGTATCATATGTAATAAGAGTATTAATACAAATCAATACTTTAAAGAAATACATATTGTTGACAAATACATACATACACACACGCGCGCGCGCCCGCACACACACACACACACATATATATATATGCAACTAAAAGAGGATCTCACCTCCAAAAAGATCTTGTGTTGGGGGTTTTGTGTTGCTTAGGCATGCCCATTGCCCGCATGAGTACAATGTAACCATTTATATAGATGATGATTTTTTTAAAGTACAGTTAACGACTCTTAAGTTCTTTCTATATGTTTTAGGATATTTTTAATCTCAGGACTCTTATATTTAGAGCCCGTTTGGATAAGATTAAAAAAATAGCTTTTTAGCTTAAGTTATTAAAAGCTTAAAATAAGTGTTTATAAATTAAGCAGATAAGTGTTTGAATAGAAGTGTTGAAACTGAAAAAAAGTTGTTGATGTGTTTGGTAAACAAGTGATGTTAAGCACTTTTTTCTTGTTAAAATGACTTAAATATCCTTAAAGTTGTTAACATTATAAATAAGGTGAATTATTTATAATTTTTAATTTAAAATAAAATTTTTGAACAAACCTTCGATTAATGATGGATTCGATGAAAACAAAGAAGAAAGATGAAGAGGAAATTGGAGGAAAGAGATGAAGCGAAGCGGCAAAGAGAAAAAGAAAAAAAAACTATACATTTAAGAGCTACAAGTTTAGGATATTGTTGGAATTAGAGGAAAATATAAGGGATAAAAAGGTAAATATTTTGGTCAAACCTAAAAGAATTTTAATCTAAAAAACAAAAAGTTGGGGTTACACAGCTTCTCACTTTTTGATTCTTTTAATCAGTTTTTAGTTTTTTTAAGCAATTTATAGTTTTACCAAACACCTTAAAAACTAAAAAAGAGATCAAAAGCTGGTTTGACCAGATTTTAATCCTATCCAAATGGGCTCTTAATGTATTTTACATATAGTTTAGGACTCTTAATTTCTTCTCTTATATGTTAGGACCTCTTTTATTTTAGGACTCATATGTTTTATGTATTTTAGGATTTTTAATTTTTTTTCATGTATTTATTTAGTTAGAATTCTTCCCCCAAAAGATCTCGTGTTTGAATTTTTTTATATTTTTAAACAGAGTACAAAAAAAAAAGTAATGGAGGGAGTAATTACTATGTTGTTTGCTTTAAGACTTCTCTAATTTTGTCTATTCACTTTATGGTGTAATTGGCGTAGTTGCATGGAAGAGTTTGAAGCTATTCTTACCAACCAAAATTGTTCTTTGAATTTATTTAACCCCTTTCACCTTAAGACTTCTCATGGTTGACATGAGCTCCTCCTTTGAACTTTTAATTACAGTTGTGGGTCACATTTTTGCATGAATTTTAATTTATTACCATATATTTAAGGATCTTTTTTATTTTAGGACTCGTATATTTTATGTATTTTACATAGTTTAGAACTCTTAATTTCTTTTCATATATTTTAGGACATCTTTTATTTTAAGGCCATATGTTTTATGTATTTAAGGATTTTTAATTTTTTCATGTATTTATTTAATTAGGATTCTTCCCATATATGTTAGAAGTCCTTAATTTAATAAAATAATAATTAGTAGAAAAGGGTGAAAATACGATTTTGTCTATTACGAAATCTTTTAATGAAAGGCAAAAAGTTCAATTCACTTTTCTAAGGGTCTTCATACTTTTAATATATTATAAATATAAATTATACAGATATATATATAAGGGAGGATCTCAAATTTTGATAGTCCTCCTAATGACTTTTTTAAGTTTTTTTGTATGAAATGAAATCATTACACATGGCAATTAAGAGTGTGTTTTTACATTTTTTTATTTTTGCCCTTAATTTTTTTATTAAGACCATTCCATTTGAGTTTCTATAACTAATTTATTCTTGTCAGTTGTTAGATTACTATTTAATTAGAATTTTCATTATTGCAAAATCAACAATCACTTTAGCTCAAGAAAAAGTTCAAGCTAACTTTTAATCTAAAATTAAAGTTTGCAATAATTTTTAATTACAACCTCATATTTCTTTTTTGATATTATTCAATTCTCAAAATATATAGAGTATCTCAAATTTTGATGGTTCTCACAAGAGTTTTTTTTTTTATATTTTAACTTTTTTGGTGAAAGAAAATTATTGCACGTGATAATTAATGGAGTATTTTTATTATATATTTTTATTTTTGACTTACAATTTTTGTTAAGACAATTCCATTTGATTTTATATAATTTATTTTTTCTTGCAACTTGTTTGATTACTATTTAGTTAAAACTCCATTCATTTTAAATCAACAATCACTTTAACTCAAAAAAAGAAAAATTCAAGCTAACTTTTAATATAATACTAAAGTTTGCAATAATTTTCAACTACAACCTCATAGTTCTTTTTAATAGTATTCAGTTCTCAAAATGTATATATTAAATACAAAAATATAATAAATAATATATTATATTTATTGTTTCTCTTAGTGGATATGAAAAAAGATAAAACAATAATTAAAATTGGACGAATAGGGCATCCTTGTAAGGGGCGTGTAAAAAATAAACATGATAAGTAAATGGACCGCATGGAGTAATCTATTATTGTAGTTTAATCATCATTTAATGTCGTTATAGATCATTGTTAGCTAATTTATATAAAGGCTCTAAATTGAGAGTATAATTAGTTTAGTATGAGCTTGAAGTCATTAAAATACTTTGTTTTAGATGATCCTATAAGATTATATATATATATATATATATATATATATATAAAATTATAAGTCTATTGTCTCTAAAATTATAAGTGAAATTAAAATTCAATAAATATCAAAATAAATTTATTTTAGTTATAACTAAGAAATTACATACTCACAAATTTTATAAGAATATCCATCTATTTATGATCTTCATCGAATCATAATTATTTCATATTCTAAATCATGTTATTATATAAAATATCAATTTACTTGTAGTCTTTGATATATTCTAATTCTCCGGTAATACTTTCTTCCTTACAAATAATGCTTTTATTTAAAACTATTCAATTATGTAATTAACAAATTTAATAATTATGAAAACTTATCAATAAACATGTTTACCATATCATTAGATTATATTGATTATAAAGTAAAAAGAAATGTATAATATAATTATATTTTAAATTAAAATCATTATTTGTAAACTTTGAGTTTGAGCCCGAACTTAGCAAGGGCCTCGTAAAACTAGTTCTACTTACTTACAAGGGATCCCTACTTATAAAGTGCAAAGAGCCCATCGAATTTGTAACAAAGAAAGCGTGTTGACCTGCTGCATGCTTTGGCGCAATTGCATTGGTCCTTTTCCTTGCCTCCAATTTTTTGTTTGTTTTAATTTGTCTGTCTTATTTTTTAAAATTTGTTATATATGTCAAAAAAATATATAAAAAATATTATAAATCACAATAATTAACAACTAAAAAAATTAAAAGATATAAAATATTTTGTTGACTTTCAAAATTATATCAGTGCCACTTAAATTGAAATAGAAAAAAAAGTGTTATAAATCACAATAAATAAAATCTTAAATTATTTTTAAAATATAATTGGCTATCAATGACACAAAAATTTGTAACTTAAATTATTTTTAAAATATAATTGAGTATCAATGACACAAAAGTTTGAACAAAGAGAGTAACATATATTATTTAAAAATTGCATAAAAAGCATTATAAATTACAACAGCGAACAACTTAAAATATCTATAAACATATAAAAAATATGATTGATTATCTAAATTTTATTTGTGTCACGTAAATTGAAATAAAAAATAACATATATTGAGTCTATGCTAGTACGAGTCGGCCGATATCTAGTATTATATATAAGAGAGAATAACAATTTTTGATAGTCCTCACAAGGCTACTTTTGTAATTCCAATTTGTTTGTTTGTCCAGTAAAATTATGACATGTAGTTGATAAAGATAAACCTAATTTGTTTCTTTGTTTGTCAAACGGAACTTTGTATGTGGTGTGTCATGATATGAGAAATCATTATTAAGTTTTTCCTTGAATTTTTAATTATTTAACTAATTCTTTAATTAAAAAAAAAGAAATAAGGAGAAAATTACAATTCGGACTGTCAATCAATTAAATTATTCAAATTTTTCCTGTTATTTTGCTAATTGATCAATCTTCTAACTAACTGTATAAGATTATAATTATTTCTGATGAATTGAAGGTGGTTTTCAATATTTTTAAATTATTTTTTTATGAATTGAATAAAAAAAAATTATGGACAAATTTATCTTGCTTTTGAAATGATCAATACAGTATTTCAAATATTAAAAGTTGAAATTATTGATAAAGTTAAAAATGAAAGTAGTGGTATCAATTAAGATGAATTTATTTTTTAAATATCTTTATTGATTAACTGAAAATTAATATTCTTAAGCATAAAGTATTTACAAAGAATTAATAGATTCTCGAAGTTCATTCTGATGAATTTAGATTTTTCTCATAATTTAATGTAAAACTAAGCTTAAATTACTATATCAACTCGCATAATTTCTTGCCACATAAAAATTACGAATAAAATTAAGACTTAATAAGTATTTGGAGAAATATATTTCTATCTATAGTTATAGAATATATCTACATCTACAATATATTAAAAGTGTGAAGATACTTAGAAAAGTAATTCAAATCTTTTGTCCTTCATTAAAATACTCCGCAATAGACAAAATTATTTTTTCACCTTTCTTCTTAAAACTTTATAATTTTTAAAATTAAAAAGTCCTAATTATGATAAGGGAAAATAACAACAAACTCCGTGTATTTCCACAATTATGATAAGGGGAAAATATCTTTAAAAATAAAAGAATAATAAAATATGCAGGAGAAAAATATATGATAAAAAATATCTTTACATACAATTTGATTCCATTCTGATAACACAAAGCAAACAACTTTTATATATAAATAAAACAACAAGAAGTTTTGAGAAAAAAATTAGTCGTCTCACTTCGTTGCTTTTATTCTTTTTAAACTAATGGTTTTTTTTCTTTTTGCATATTTGTCTTTAAATTTTATATACATTGTTGCACTTTTTCTTGTCTTCATTTTTCGATCTGAGCTAATGGTTATTTCTAATTTTTTTGTAGGTTATTATCTTTTTGTCCTAGCACTGGTCAACTCTTTCAGGTATATTTGTTTTGCATAAAATTTGTTACTTTAATTAATTTGTACGGACCGCAATTTATATTTTTCGTATATTGAAGTTTTTTTTGGGTTGTTTGACATGCATAATATAACTTTCTCTCCAAAACTATGTTAAAGATTAGACATATAAATAACAAAAGTAAAAAATTGAATACAATAAGAACCAACCCAAGAAAAAAAAAATGACATACTATTTAATCAGGATATTTTTCTTTAATTGAAATTTTTTTTGTTTGACATGAATAATATAAATTTTTCTCTAAAAAAATATTATTAGTATTATTATTTTTTATAATAATCTACAATATATTAAAAGTGTGAACCCTTAGAAATGTGATTCAAACTTTTTATCTTTCATTAAAATACTCTGCAATAGACAAAATCATCTTTTCATTTTTTTCTCTTAAATTTTTATTTATTTAGCTTTATAATTTTTTAAATTAATGAATGCTAAATATGATAAGAAAAAAATATTTTTAAAAATAAGAGAGTCTTAAAATACCTGACAGAAGAAAAGTATATGATAAAAAATATTAAAAAATCCTAAAACTTTAGGTTTACATACAATTTGATTTCATTTCGATAACATAAAGCAAACAACTTTTATATATAGATAAAACAACACAACTTTTGAAAAAAAAATAAAAAATGGGCTGTCTCACTTCTTTGCTTTTATTCTTTTTAAACTAATGATTTTTTTAATTCTTTGGGCCTATTTGCCTTTTCACTTTTGAGAAAAATTAACTAAATAAACTTATTAGATTATTTATTATAAGTTATAGCAAAAATTTTTAGTTTTCAAGTTATAGCAACTTTTGTTTTTAAAAAAGTAGTTAAAAATGATTTTTTCGTTTTTTAAAAAATACAAAAAGTAACTACTGAAAATAAAAATAAAGATTTAATACTACTTATATACAATATTCCTTCCTTAAATGTAGTTAACTTTAATTATTGATATTAGTCCACCCCCTAATCCCTCTAACCGTTTTTCTTTTTTCCTATTTTAATGCTTCCATTAAAAGTTTTCATCTTCATATACTATCTTCTTTTTCTACACGATTTACTTTTTTCAGTAAACCAAATTCGTAATTTCCGTTTCTTTTATGCAACTACTGAGAATTATTTTGTGAAATAAAAGCAAACATAAGTAATTCTTGTGTTATAAAAATATGAATTTTGATAATTTGCATTCAATCATGATACGTCATGGAGGGAGATGGGATTCGTCGGGTATATTACATTATTTAGTAAATTGATATTTTGCAATCAAACGTATTTAAAGAATTAAATAATTATTTATGTGTTTCTTAAATTCTTTATTGTTAAAATGTTGAATTAAAGTATTGTTCCAACTACATTAACATATAAACGGTTTCTTCTTCCAAAAATAATATTCAATCTGTGATTTCATGATTCGACCATGTTTCATACAGTAATCGTTTTCCATAATGTTATTCTAATTGCTTTGAGTAGAACAATTTTGATATAATATTTATTTTGCTGTATTATTTTATGTATGTTTTTTATATGCTGAAATTATGAAATATAGTATGTTGAAATTATGAATTTTCATATTTTCAAATTATGAAATTTCAAATAATTCCTACTAATGAACTATCTAATATGTTTACAAGGAGACCTAAATATTTTGCTATAGATGAGATTATATAAGATGCAGATTCAAAGTATAGAGGATTGGTTAATGCAATATCAAAACAGCTGAAAATTGACATTACGTGAATTCAAATTGAGATTAAGTTTTTGATAAGTGATACATGTCCACCAATGCTCATACACAATGACATGGGAGAAATGGTGTATTTAGATCAAAAAAGTAGTATTATCAATTTTGTTGTTAAATATCTATTGTATATGAAAACAAAATATATAATAATGAATATTAATAAAAATACTGAACAATCTGTTATTTGTGCTGATATATAAGATTCGACATACAAATGATGTATTCTTATTACTGTTTTTAGTGTATGAAACTATATAGTATACAATACAATATCCATGAATTGTTTAATAACTTACGTTGAAACTAGTTTATATACTCATTTCATACTTAAGTAATACTTTTTTTGTGTTCTCAATTTATTAAGTTAATATTAAAATTGATATTGATGCATTTTCGAATATATCATATTTGTATTGAATGAGTTTTATGAATGTGACAATAGATAAGAAAAATTATATTTTCTTTTACATAACCATTTTAGTGTATGTAATGGATATTACATGAAAAACTATCACCGTAAATATTAAAAATAAATTAATTGATAATCATTTGATGTCAAATAATTTTTTGTTGCAATAAAAAATAAGGCATAATACATAAATATGACCCTAAACTTGACACCAAATTATATCTTTGACCTTAAACTTTGACAGTGCACAAATATGCACTTTAACTATTCAAAACTGTACAAATATGACCTCCGATCCTACGTGGCAAAACGCATGTTCAACACACAAAATTGGGCGCATCCAGCTTAAAATCTAAGGGTATAATACATAAATATGACCCTAAACATGACACCAAATTATAACTACCTTAAACTTTGACAATTCATAAATATGACCTTTAACTATTCAAAACTGCACAAATATGACCTTTAAATGACTTTTCACTATTATTTTTTATTATTTTCTGCTCAAAGATGAAAATGACATCTAATTTCTTTTGTCATTGCGGAAAAAAAAGCAATATTGAAGATTTATTAATTAGGTGGGTCAGCCTCATACGAAAAAATCGCGCGGATATATATATATATATATATTATAAAGCAAAGGACAAATTTATGTTATATAATATATCTAAATATAATTTATTTAAATATTAAATTAAAGATGAAATTATACTAATAATAAAAAAAATTATAGTTTTAAGAAAACGTTATTAAATTAACATTATTAAGGATAATAGCAGTAGTAGTATATTAAATTAACGTTATTAAAATGTAACATTATCAAAACGTTATTACATTAACGCAGGGGTGGACCTACATGGTTGCCATGGGATTCACCGAACCCCCTCGGTAAAAAAATTACGTTGTATAAATAAGGTAGAAAATCTATATTTATGTACGTATATTAATGTTGAACCACATAAAACAAGGTACTTAGATAGCCCAGTGGTATTATTTGCTCTTCTTGGGCACTTCCTTCAGCCTACTGTGCGGGTTCGATCCCTGCTTTTTCTTTTTTAATTAAAAAAAAGCTAGGTAACACAAAAAGCAAAACTTTGACAGTGCACAAATATGACCTTTAACTATTCAAAACTGCACAAATATGACCTCCTTCCAAGTAAGCCCTTTTAACGATATGGCATCGTGTGATTGGATTAATTTTTTACGTAGGCATGAGTGAAACTCACGCATGGGGTTTCAAAATTAGAGGTCATATTTGTTCAGGTTTTGAATAGTTAAAGGTCTTATTTGTGCACTATCAAAGTTTAAGGTCAAAGTTATAATTTAGTGTCAAGTTTAGGGTCATATTTATGTATTATGCCAAAAAATAATTAGTATTAACCATGATTGATATTGGTGTTTGTTTTCTGGCAGAAGAAGATATAGAACATTATATAGATAGTATGTTAAATACCAAATTAAACTTTGTTCATACCAACAATCTTATAAAGATAACGAGTAATGAGCACCAATAAACATCAAAATACAATATTCATGTCAAATGTTACTAATTGCAGAATCGAAAAATGTATAATTTGATGTAGTTGATATCAAATTTAATACCATCTGATGTGACTTAGTTCATATCAATTTCATTCAACGATATAAAATACGAAACAAATGATAAAGTAGTATGACATTATATAAATACTACTTAAATACAAAAAATAAATCTTATTCATACCAACAATCTTAGAAAAACAAACAATAATGAGCACCAAATATTTAAATCAAATTATTAACTATCTTAGAAAAACAAACAGTAAATAGAAAAATGATATAATATCAATTTTATACCAATTTAATACAGAAAAAAATTAAAATCAAATTATATTAACTTTACAAACTTTTCTTGATTTCTTCGTATCAACCTTCTTATCATCAACTTTGTCAACACTCACATTGGCTTTGGACCTTCTAACTCTAGCATTTTCACGATTTTTCATTTTTGATTTCTTGTTTTATGAGCGGGAATTTCATCTTCAAAATCAGAATCTGAAACTTATTCAACAACCTTTTTTTCTCTGATCAACCATCTTATATTCTGGAACAACAACCTTTTTTGACGCTAAATAGCTTTGCATGTTGAGTTGCGGCTGCTTCAAGGATGGTGAATTTTTTGAAAAAATGATTTTGAATTAAAACCAATCCTTTAAGTCGCACTTCCATAATACATGCATACAAGAAAAACATGAAAAATTATAGAAGAAAGTTAAAGAGTAAAGATTTCTTGTGTATGAATATTGATAATGATATACCCAAAAACATGAAAAATTGTAGAAGAGAGTAAAAAGAAGGAAAAAAGAAGGAAAAAAGGGTAAAGAGTTAAGACTTCTATTGGTAATGAAATACCGTAAAAGGTAAAAAAGTATAGAAATAAGTAAATTATTTAAATTAATAAAAAGTAAAAAATTAATTCTTAATTTTAAAAAATATCTTTACCATATATGACTCCTTAAATTTTGAAGAAATTTTAATACTTAATTATTAAAAAAAAAAATCATTGATACCAATAATATAACTCGTCATAATTATTCAAAGCTTTAATTAAAAGTGATAAATGTTAAATGCTAAAAATAAGAAAATAATAAACATTAGAAAATTAATTTTCGTATATTTAATTAAAATAGATTTTTCTAAAAAGTTGTTATAGCTTGTAATTATTTCTTTAGTCTAGTAATTATTGAAAAGTTTTACTATAACTTGTAATTCACAAGATAATAAGTCTATTTAGGATAATTTTCACATTTTATATACATTTTTGCACTTTTTCTTTTGGGAAAATTAACTATATAAACTTATTAGATTGTTTATTACAAGTTATAGCAAAAAAAATTATTTTTCAAGTTATAGCAACTTTAATTTAAAAAAAATAATTTAAAAAGTTTTTTTTGTTTTTTTTTAAATACAAAAAATTAAGTACTGAAAAGAAAAATAAAGATTTAATACAACTAATATACAATAGTCCTTCCTTAAATGTAGTTAACCTTAAATACTGATATTAATCCACCCCCAAGTCTCTCTTATTGTTTTTATTTTCTCCTATTTTAATGCTTGCATTAAGAGTTTTCATATTCATACACTATCTTTCTTTTTGTACACGATTAAATTCTGCCAGTAAACGAAAAAACGTAATTTTGATTTCTTTGAACAAACTGCGGAGGATTATTGTTTGAAAGAAAAGCAAAAATAAGTATTTCTTGTGATATAAAAATATGAATTCTGGTATTTTGCATTCAATCATGATACGTCATGGAGTGAGATGGGATTCATCAGGTATGTTAAATTATTTATAAAAATGGAAATTTTGCATTCAAACGAATTTTAAATTTTTTTATTATGTGTTTCTTCAATTCTTTATTGTTACATTATTGAATTTTATATAATATGATGATGATTCGGATTTTTGTATATTTATCAATTACATGAAAAGTAAAATTATTGTTTAAACAGGACTACCAAGGGACTTTGGTATTGATGGAATTATGTATGATGCAACTACAAACTACAAAGGACTAATAGAAGCAATAGTAACACAGCTAATGATAGATGCAACTTCAAATACACTAGAAATAAGATACATAATAAGTGATAGATGTCCAACTATGGTCATACACAATGACACAAGTGTGAAAGTCTATCTGAAACAAAAGAAAACAGTTGCTAATTTTTTCTTTTAATATCCATTGTACGTTATAACTATAGATACATCGGAAGATCAAATTCATCCAAACGAAGGAGTAATTGTTTGTGTTGAAAAATAGAGTTGTACCTAAAAATTTCGAAATGAAGAAAGTTATTTTCAAATGATTGTGTTCTTTGATCGGCTTAAGTCCAGATTTTGAAAAAGTTGAAGAAGAACGTGTGAAAATAATTTATGATATAATGAATATCAACATAGCTATAAAACAGACTTACAAGGATAAACAAACACTGGCTAATGTTATGGAGTTGTACACATTTGTGAAACAGTTCTCGTATCGCATTGAAAGGTCAAGCGCAAGCAGGTAACAACTATGGTGTTATTTGATGTTTGAAAATGTTGGTACATTTTTTTGTTTGTGTATTAAATCAAATATAATTGTTGAATGTAAATCAGATATCAGTTTTTTGTGGATTAAATAAAAAATATTTTTTTAAAATTTAAACAACTACTATTTAGTTTGTGTGGTGGAGGACTGTACTTGGTTTCTTCGTTCTTTCAGAATTAACAAATCAAAGATTTTTAAGATAAGAAAGTATTGTGACATTCATACATTCTCAAAGATGCAAGGCATCAAGGGATGGCAAAAGTGGTAGCTGGACTGATTTTAGGTAATTATGTGGACACCAATAGAATATACACTCCCAAAAATATTGTTTCTGATATGATGAGGGAGCATGAAGTTTCATTAAATTATCATCAGGCATGGCGTGCAAAAATCAAAGAAGTTAATATATTGTACAGTGATCCTACCGAGTCATATCAAAAGATATCAGGTTATTTATATATTTTGAAAAAGCATTATCTTGGATCTATTGTCAGTTGGGAGAAAAGTAAAGAAAATAGATTCTTGTATGCTTTTGTTGCTTTGGACGTTTTCATTCGGGGATGGAAATAGTGTAGGCCAATTGTTGTAGTAGATGGGGCAGCTCTAAAATCACTTTACGTTGAAACTATGTTGAATGCGAGCACGTTGGACCCAGGAGGTAATGTTTATTATTTTTTATATTCTTTTAAACGGAAATCATATTAGTATTATAGAGCATTGTATAATATTGGTATGTCTTATGTATGTTTTGTTAAAATTAATCAACCAGTATATTATATGAAGTATGTTATAAATGTAGGTCATATACTATTCCTTGCTTATGTTGTGGTTGATTTAGAAAATATCGCATCTTGAACTTGATTTTTTGATAAATTTAAGATTGTATTTGGTGAAAGATAAGGTATGTGTATAATGTCCGATAGAAATGAGAGCATTTGGAAGGTAACATCAATAGTATATCTCAATCTGTCACATCATGCTTGCATTTGACATTTCTGGTGCAACATAAAGGTAAACTTTCATAAGAATCTTGATGAATTGCATAAACTTTTTATTGCAATGACAAAGGTATATACTCTACAAAAATTTAAAGAGTTAGGTGGTATTTATTCAAAATTGGCTACCACAAATGGAAAAGGGTTCATTCTACTGTCAAACGGACTTGGACGATGACATCAACCATAGCAGAATCCGTCAACAACACCAACAGAATAACTAGAACATTACTCGTGGTTTCAACAATGAATTTTATGAGATTAATGGTTGAATCATGAAATGCAAAACAACATAAGAAGGCAAAAAACACGTTAACAGAGTTGACAGTTAAATATAATGATGTTTTGACAGATAATCATTTGCTTTCTCAGAGAATGATAGTAAGTCTTTTATCCATTACTTTATACATGACTTTAATTTTATGTTAATTGCTTTGTGTATTAAAGTTGCTTTTGAATGCAGGTAAAAGCATCAAATGAATTCTTGCATACTGTAATTAATGGAGCAAAAAGATTCATTGTTTATTTACGAAGCAGAAAGTGCAGCTGTGGAGAATTTCAATTGGATGAAATACCATGCTTTCATGCTATGCCTGCTATTACGTATAGAAACCAACATGGCGAGAACTATTGTTCACCTTACTATAACAACAAAAAATTCAGAGATACTTATGCTATACCATTTGAACCTTTTTTTTGTGAAAATACTTGAAAAATACCACGTGAAATGTTGGATGAAGTTGTATTACCACCTGATTTAAAAAGAGCTCCCAAAGACCATGTTATGAAAGATGGAAAACACCAAATTAAGACAAGTGTAAACGTTCAAAGATTACATGTAGTAATTGTCATCATGTGAGGCCCAGTAAAAAGACTTTCCACAAACATGCACCACCTGCTTAAGATCAAATCTGTGTTTCTTACTTTATTTTGACGTTACTATTTGTTAAAAAACGTTTATGTTCAATAAATTTCAATGTTAAAGATTTGTCCCGTTTTAAATAATTTGTGTTTATGAATATTTATTTTTATTGGTTTTAAATAATCAAATTCTTGAGAGTTGGTGAATTTCTTTTTCACTAATTATGACTGAATACACTAAATAAAATAGTTTTATCATGTATGTTTGCCTATAATGATGTATTATCTTTTATAATGTATTATGTTGGCTTATAATGGTGTCAAATATAATGGTGGCATATTTGTTTAAAATTATTTTGGTGCTGCACCTTGAATGTACCTAATCATGTATCATATGAAATCATTAAAAAGACATTGAATATACAACATAGATAATAAGAAGTAAAAATCAACTAACTGATAGTACACCATAACTTTAAAAATAATTACTAAAGTCAATTACTTAATAGTTGAACACGTATAACATGTTGCAAATCAAAAACTAACAACCTACTCCAGAAATGCACAGTAATGTACAGTAGTTGCAACTTGCTATGCAAGAATTGAAATGTTACAGCTACTTTAGCTCAGATGTAAAATCACTAGTGAATGTAATACCAATAACAAACAATGCTCAATGAACAACTTTTTCTCATGAATTTCAGAATAAAACCAACAAACACTATGTATAAATAGAATAATGCAACAAATTCCAGTATCAACTTCAAGCAGAAAATGCTACAATTTAAAAGAACTAATACAAATACAAGAATTGCCCTTCTTTTATGTGAATTAAAAACATTGTTGCTTTTACTTCATCACATCAATAATGTTCAACCAAACAGAATTAAAAAGCAATATAAAGTAATAAGAAAATTTTGGGTATCCTTGAAACCAGTAGAAAAGAACCTATTACTTTCAAATAACAAAACATCCATAAAAAATACAAGAACCAAACAAGAACGTCTACTGCAATCTTGTTTTATGACTGGTATTATCATGTCCTTGAACTTTCAAAACTACTTCCCTAGTTCTTTTGAAACCACCATACTTGCTAGTAACATTTTGAGTTGCCTCACTTTCACTGATTGCTCCATCATTCTGCTTCCGTCAGGCATTAATTCATAGTAGTACACTATATCTGAGTCGATGGTTGAAAACACCAAATAGTCTACTGGAGATATCAAATACTCCATATCTAAAAAACTCAACACAGGCACATACAAGCATACCACAGTTATTGAAAAATAAAAAATCAAAAAATTCACTGATAAAGCAACATATATATTAACATGAATAAATAAAAATACAATTTAATTATAACATACTTAGATTGAGGTCCCTGCTAGGGTGCATCCTTCACAATGACATACTCCAAGGATTCATTCATGAACTTATCAATGTATGCAGCTTCACTATGCCACTCAATATTTGAACCTTTTGTGTAAAAATTAGTGGAAATAAAAAATATAGGTATCATGGTAGAAAGATATCGAACATGATCTAAAACAATCTTGAAATTCACAGCACCTCCCATCATTGAATCATAAACATATAGATACCTATGTCTAATTCAAAAAATAATCAATATCCAATGAAATGACTCACTAACATTTACAGGAATGATGATAGTACCAATAGAGTCACAAAAAATATTGACAAACATTTTGTAACCCCTAATGTACTGACTAACATGGTGTTTAAGAGTGATACACCTCATGTCTTTATTCAAACTCAATCATTGTTGCCGGATTGAATGTGTCCAGTATATTTGACAAAGAAACCATTAGTAGTGATGTATGTAATCGGCTTCATCACATTGTACTTTAATTTTTTTTTTTCAAATAATAATTATCACATCTACATGCTGATTAAACAAAAACTATATTATAATAAAGTTAACACATAAACAACAAAACTGCACAATAGACTCTCAATCCTAATTTAATTCTGCATAATTTGTGTTTAGTTTCAATCTTAATGTAAGTCAACAAAACTGTGTTGATGTGGAATAAGTAAGCTTTAGCCTTCCGTTTGTCTTTTTGTCATTGTCTTAACAGTTAACACCAGTTGTATCATATAGTTGATAATAGGTTGCAGAGAAGTTAAACTTTAATTGGAATTATATCTTTTGTCAAGAATTATTTATGCTAGTCAAGACAAGCAATATCAGATTAGCCCTTCTATATATACAAAAATAACACAAAGCTACAACTTTATCTTCTAGAATTGCCCATGCGAAGACACAAGTGTATTTAAGGTCCAAAGATAGTCAAATTTTCATGGCCAAGAAGAACTAGGCTAGAGCTCGACAGACACTTTACAAGAACCTGCATGATTGTTGGTTTTTCCCTAGTTTTACACTAGTATACATAATAGATACCAGTCATGACTTTGCGTTCTATCTTTCTGCATGTTTAGTTTATGAAAAGTGGTAACACACTTCACACAATTAACCAGTCATGACTTTGTATGTTGTCTGTATATTTTTTTGTAGAGATCTACTTTTTAATGTTTTCAGGAACTATGTAGTCCTTACTGATTAGCTATATGTAATTTTACATCAATTTCATGATGTCACTCATGACTAATGAGTATTATTTTTTTCTACAGAAATAATGCAAAGAAGTTATTGGGTATTCTTATAGCAATTGGTGAACAACACATATAATTAAAACAACACATATAACTCAAACACAGAAGTTATTTACGACCAGCACAAGTTGTTTTCAAACAAGCTCTGTTGTTACATGTTGTATCATATAATTCATTCCACCAACACACTGTCATACACAGAAATCATCTCTGTTCCCATTAAACATGTTTCTAATAACATATACAGAAACATACTACTATCTACACACAAATAAACCTTAAGAAATAAAAGAAAATACAGAAAACATACCTCATCATTTCATTGTCGTCCAATATGAATCAAGGTGTGAAATCAATTTTTTTCTCCAATTTTTATGTCAATCAATAAAAATTCAGGAATTATCTTATTCTGTAAAGCAATTTTTGCAGCACTCTTGCATACATTTTTAAAAGGTAATAAATATTACCTATTTCATCTTGACTTTGAATCTAGATAGCATCAATCAGTGAACTGCTGGATCAATAAATTTGAAGTCTCAAATCTAATATATTCCTCAAACGGATGCTTGCTCTTAAAGTACAATGAACATCTTTGGGAGCTTATGTCAGATTGGTTATACACTCCTACTAGAGATTTGTCAGACATGATAGGTGAAGTGATATGTGTTTTATTTTTTGGTGTTTCCAATACTCTAAATATTGGCTCAAGAAAAAGTAATTGAGACTCAGTAAAGAAGGGTATGTCATTCAGCGGTGACTAATCATTGACAGGATTATTTATAACTTGATTGTTAGAAACTGTGAATGAAACATGAGAATTCATGAAGGAAATTTCAATAATGTACAATCTTATTATTATAAAAATAAAATTAAATATGAAAGTATAAAAATATTATCATGTAATCGTACAGAAACATCATCATCAAAAGAATATTTTTCAATAATAGGATTAACAAGAACTTCATCTTGCTTCTTGCTTGCACTTGGTGTTTGTAAACCAACGTCCACATTCTTAGGAAAGGTGTAGTGCTTTAATAACAGTTAATAATGAGAAAAATAATAACAAATCAAAATAACTATATATTATATTTTCAGTAATCGTAATAAGTAAAATATGATAAGAATATAAATCATAAATAAACAAAACGCTATAAACAAATGTGAACAACATTATATAATAGTTCAATGCAATGAAAATTAAATCTTTTTTTCAACAAATTCAGACGACTATTGTTTAACCGATCTTAATTCATTCAAAATTACAAATTCTACACCAAACTTCCTCATCTCATTGAATTGACTATCAACCTGGAAAAAAAACATAAAATAATGAAAAGATATATCAAAAGTTGATTCAGACAATGAATGCATCTTCAGTTATGGGTGGTACAGAATGATTTGAATCATTACGATGTTCATGACCTAAGTTATCCTAATGAATAGCACCAAGATTGAATTTCACCTCCTCTTCATCGGTAAACACAATGTCTCTAAATACATACTAAAGTTTAAACAAAATGTTAGATATAAAATTAAACATTGGTATGCCTAAAATGAGTTATTGCATACCAATAATATACATATAAAATATGAAGAAAAAATATTGTTACGTAAAATAATTAATCAAGAAAATATAGTTAGAATATGATTATTACCTCATTGTTGTACCGCTTGAACATTGTGCTCTGAAGATAGTCATAAGAAATGAGTTCTTCAAATGACTCTCAATTTAAAATTGGAGGAGTTTGAGATCCAACTCGATTAGCAACATGCTTATCAATGTCCAAACAACAATCATAGAATCAGATTTGAAACGTAAGATGAAATCCTCGAAAAGCAAAAGAGAATGAATTTGTTTTCATCTTATGACTACATGCTTTTTTCAAGACTTGAAAACACTCACCTCCCCAGTCATACTTTAAGTAGTGACCTGATTCTACCAAGTCAAAATCAACCTTCTTAATGAACTTTCTTGGTAACCCAGATTGAAGAATCGACTTATGAAGTATAAAAATTCAATGTCGTACAAATTTTCATCTAGAAAAGCAATCTTCTTTTTAACAAAATCATCATAAAAAACAGACCTCATGACCTTATCCATACCTAAATAATATTCTTTCATTAATTTATTTTTTCTTTAGGATCGAAAACAAAATCAGATTTCTTAAAATATTTCTACCCACTAACGACACAAAATTCTTTCTTTTCAAAATGAAGTTCTTTACCATTGATACTGAAGATGAATAAATCATCCCTAGCGTTATCGATTTCTGCAAGTAATAGACTACGAAGAAGCTGGGATTGAATTTTCAAATAATGCATATTCAAAAAATGATCAAATGAAGATTTCTAAAACATTTTGAAATGCTCTTTGATCCATCTTTGTTTGAAATCATCAAACACATTAACTTTTATGTATGAAGACCAGTGAGCATACTGTTTTTTGTCCTGAAAAAAAAGGACATAAAAGATTCACAAAATTTTTAGTCATCAAAAAAAGACGTATACTATTTTTTTATCACATCTCTGTTTTTTGCATACACAAAATAAATAATTCACAAAAATTTCGTCATGACGTTAAAAAAACATAATGTACCTCCTTGTTTCAGAGTTAGAAGTTATATTTCAACTTTCAACCATTAACAACAACAAAAGTGACATTTCAACTTTCAACCATTAACAACAACAAAAGTTATATTTTAACTTTCAACCACTAACCACAACAAAAGAGATATTTCAACATAATCCGAACACTAACAAGATCAAGAGTTGTATTTCAACTTTCAACCACAAACACACAAAATTTAGGAAAGACTAATTTATATGCATGTCATTAAAAATATAAAAATAATTCAATATTAATTTTATCAATTTAATACATATATGAAAAAAGATCAAAATCAGATTACACTAAACTTGCACACGTTTCTTGATTTCTTCATGTCAACCTTCTTATCATCCACTTTGTCAACACTCACATTGACTTTGGACCTTGTAACTCTAGTATTTTCACGATTTTTGTTTTTTGATTACTTTGTTTTAGGCGCGAAAATTTCATATTCAAAATCTGAATCTGAATCATGTTGACCAACAACCTTTTTTCTCTTATCAACCTTCTTAAAATCTGGAAGAACAACCTTTTTTTTATACTATATAGCTTTTGCATGTTGAGTTGTTGCTTCTAAGGATGGTGAATTTTTTGAAAAATCATTTTTTATCAGCGAAATTTTGCTTTGTTTGTGCGAAATAGAATCAGCTTCAACTACCCTGTTCTTGTTCTTTGATTTTGGAGATGGGGTAAAGCACCCCAAATCAAACGAGAGTCTCAACAGATTAATCGAACTATTTTGTTGTATTATTTCTAGGGTTTTTCCGATTAAGGGTAGAATCAAACTTGAATTTTTCGGACATATCTCAAAAAAAAAAAAAAAGTGTAAGTTATTAATCCAAGCTCAACGATGACTGAATGTTGGAAAACCAATAATTATACTCAAAAGAAGAAAAAATAAGTTAAAAAGTGTAAAGAATAATGAGTTGAATAAACTAAGTTGAAAAGTGTAAAGAATAATGAGTTGAAGACTTGTATTGGTAGTTGGTAAAGAATAAAAGATCTTGTGTATGAATTTAACTAAAAAATACCGTAAAATGTGAAGGTTTGTATAGTGGAATTAAAAAAAAAAAGAAAAAAAAATTAAAAAGGTAAAGAAATAAAACTTCTATTGGTAATTAAAGACAGTAAAATGTAAAAAAAATGTAGAAGCAAGTTATTATTCAAATTAATGAAACGTAAAAAATCAGTTCTTAACTTTAAAAAATATATTTATCATATATGACTCCTTAAATTGTGAACAAACTTTAATACTTAATTATTACAAAAAAACATTGTACCTTAACTTGGCATAATTATCCAAAACTTTAATTAAGAGTGATAAATGTTAAATGCTAAATATAAGGAAATAATATAAATGATAAATATTAAAAAATTAATTTTTGAACATTTAATTAAAATAAATTTTTCTCAAAAGTTGCTATAACTTGTAATTATTTCTTTAATCTAGTAATTATTGAAAAATTATGCTATAACTTGTAATTAACAATCTAATAAGTCTATTTGAGATAATTTTCACTTTTTTTTCTCCTTTTCTGGTCTTAGCTAATGTCTATTTCTAATTTTTTTGGTAGGTCATTCATTATCTTTTTGGCCTACAACTGATCAACTCTTTCAAGTATTTTTTTTTTTTTTTGCATAAAATTTATTGTTTTAATTAATTTATACAAACATAAATTTATTGTGTATCAATGAGAAGTTTGTATAGATATTTTTCTTTAGTTGACATTTTTTTGTTTAACATAAATAATATAACTTTCTCTCCAAAATTATATTAAGGATTAGACATATAAATGTCAAAAAAAAAAAAATTGAGTATAATAAGAACCAACCCAAGAAAAAAAATGGCATACTATTTTAATTGGATATTTTTCTTTAATTGATTTTTTTTGTTTGACATAAATAAATAAATTTCTCTCCAAAAGATTATTATTAGTATTATTATTTTTATTATTTTTATAATAAAAAATTATCATTTATTTATTTTTGTAAATTATTATTTATTATTTTTATAATATTTTAAGGACTTCTAAAATATATGAAAAAAGGTGTATGTGATTCACATGAATTAAGAACTTCTAAAATGTATTGATGAAAATTTCTTTAAAATCTTTGTTTATGGATGGTAAAATCTGAAAACTTTGAATAGAAAATCTAATAGAAATAGTACTCCTTTTATTTTCTTTCAAAAAATAAAATATATCATCTTTTCACTTTTTTTCTCAATTATTATATTATTTTTAAAATTTAAATATTGACAAGGCTTTTAATAACAACAACGTTATCAAAAAATAATTATCTTAGTTTTTTGTAAAATTTGCAATTTGTTTTCTGTTGTTGGATTTTGCCTATCTCTTTTCTTAATATTCAATATAGCTTTCTCAAACTGAGGTGTATGATGAAATGTACGATTGAAATTGATAGCTGAACAAACTTTATGATAGAGATTGGAGGTGATATTGTTTGTTGGACTTTAGGTTAGCGAATGATGAGTAATAGTAAGATCTTCTAAATACCACATTTGTCCATCAAATATTCTCTAAGGTATGCTTCTCTACATCTTCTCCACCTCTTTTTGTGGTTTTCTTTTTTAAATTATAATGAAGAAAAGATAATAGTATATTTCAGTCGACTTGATCTTTTTTTAGTAATTTTTAAAAAATTACCAACTTAATAAATTCTAGACTAATTTTAATTTGTCTCTTCATTCACATAGAAATTTATTGAAATTATTTAATTGGCGTGAGATTATTTTTTGAATAAATTGTGATATTTTAATATTAATTTTTTTAATATGTAGGTTACTTGATTAAACCATATTAAATGTTATGATTACCTTTCTTTATGAGACACTATTTTTATTATTTCTTTGAATCCATGTTATGAATTAAATTTTGAAATTATGAATGAAGTAAATAGAAAGAGCATGACTGTATTTGAAGTGGTAGAAAAAATATACAGACTATTCGATCCAAAAGAGAGATTGAAGTGAAATGAAATTTGCAACTTTATGAATTATCAAGCACTGGCCATTGAAGATGTCAACAGTAATTTAAGAATTGTCAATGTATTTTACCTATTTTATTTGTATATTAGATATTTATAAATATTATACAAGTAATTTAAAAAATTCTCCATCTTAATACATCCAACGATGTTGAATTTAATTATTATATTCATCTTTATTATTTAAACAAATATCGTATTTAGTAGAGAGTTTGAAATCATTAAAATAAGGCACACGCGCGAAGCATATACACCTAAACTAGTATTCATAAACTCATAAAAATGTAAAATGTTTTTCAATTTATGATCTTTGTGAGTTTTTAATATTGTATATATTTTAAATCATATTATTATATAAAATATCAAATTACTTAAGTCTGAACCCAAACATAGCACGGATCTTATACAACTAGTAGTAAGTATATGAAACAACATAGGACCAGTATAAAAAGTGAAAGGGAAAAATGTGCGAAAAATACTTGTACTTAGGCAAAATTTATAATTACGCATCCTGAACTTTGCAGGAGGGTCTTATGACCCCCTAGACTATTTTTTACCAAATTTAACTGTTAGATATTTGCCCCTTATCAAGTATTTTTTTTCTTACGCGCTCAATATGTGTGAAATATACGCAGTGGTCCAAATGCCAAATATATACTAGTTAAATATGGTAAAAAAAATAATCTAGGGAGGTCATAGGATCCCCACAAAGTTCAAGATGCGTAACTGCAAATTTCACCAAAGTATAGATATTTTTTTGCACCATTTTCCCAAAAGTGAAATGCAAAATGCAGAAGCCAGGCGATGAGTGTTACTCAGTAGACCAGTT
The DNA here is from genome assembly GCF_002878395.1 of Capsicum annuum. Taxonomy (NCBI): domain Eukaryota; kingdom Viridiplantae; phylum Streptophyta; class Magnoliopsida; order Solanales; family Solanaceae; genus Capsicum; species Capsicum annuum. The sequence goes on along the minus strand of NW_025830045.1, from coordinate 229,011 downwards.
CTATTAAAAAATGTTGTAATTGTTCACAAATAGGCATTCTCAACAATTTCATTTATACCACATGGATTAAACAAAAAATAAAAAATCAAGAGCCGATTAAGGAAAAAAAAGGCTTGTATAACAAACACAAATTTCACCGATGTGAATACTTTAGATTTTTCTATCTTCAGCACTCGTCTTGGTATGAGGAATTTTCAATTTGTTATGGATAACTTAAAGTCGAGGCTCACTGGTCGAAAATAAATTCTTAACCTTTGCATGCTGGAAATAGTTCAAATATGAAACTCAAAGAATCGGAATAGTTTATGGGTTTTGAACCTTTTTAACTCTTTAGCTATCTAATTTAAATAGTTTCATCCCGGAATAAAAACATAACTAGTGTTACTTATACTGTGAAGAGAAAACTCAATACTTTAGGGGTCATTTGATACGCAAACTAAATTATCCCGAGATTATAATTCCTGGACTATTTTATACCATATTAGGAGATGGTATAAAATAGTTACATGGTTGATGGGTTATACCAAGACTAACTTTGGTAATAGTTTTATACCATGTTTGGTTGATGGTGTAAATTTATCCGGGACTAATTTACACCATCAACCAAATATGGTATAAATTCTGTTCATGAGATATCTTAAACTTGTCCATGAAATATCCCACCTTATACCTCCTACAAAATGACTTAAAAATTTTCAGATCCACTCTGATGTTTAGGTTAAAGACTCGTAATCTTTCTACAGTAAACAGCAAAATCACAAACCGAGAAATGCATTGCATCTCAGTAGAGGTAGATCCAAAACATTACGGGAACTCAATAGCTATTGCTCATATATATCATTGCGAACCCAATTATCATTGTACAACAACAACAACAAACCCAGTGTATTCCCACCTAGTGGGGTCTGGGGAGGTAAGATGTACGCAGTCCATACCTCTACCTCTGATGAAGTAGAAAGGCTGTTTCCGATAGACCCCCGGCTCAAGGCACGAGATACCACACAAACATATAGTAAAGCACAGAAGCAGATTTATCACATAACATAAATACGGCACCCATAAGTAACATAAAACAGAGGAAAGCAGAGGAAAGCACACAGATTCGTAATAAAACATGAACGTTGAAGATTCATATAGCAACCCCAACTAGCGTGGGATTGAGGTCAGTTGTTGATGTTATAAAGATCAGTCATTACTCCTCATTAGCAGATGTGTTTTAAGGAACTAAAGTTGGATAGTCAACTAAAAGTAAAGCTAGACGGAAACACACAAGTAAAACTCTGACCTGCGCTTTCCCTTTCAGAGCATCGCAAAATGGTGCTCATTTACCTGGAATGGGAACTTCTACCCTCTTTTGATACGCAAGGAACATGAAGATGAAAAGTTTCTATACAAGGAAATCTAAAACATTTTGGGATGATCCAAAAAGGAAGACATTCAAGACTTTTTTTCCCTCACCTTTTATTACTTTTTCATATTATACAACTTAAAAACATATCCATTCTCAAGTCTCAAAAATATCAATTTCAGCAAAAGGTAACACCTTTGTAACTAACTTTTGGTTTCAAATTTACAGTTTTTCAGTAAAGATGAGCTTGCTTGCCCGCAACTCAACTATTCCATTTTGTAGCTGCTATTCCCCACTAGCATACGTACTAGATAACTTAGCTCACCAATGTTTTGGCAGATGAGAAGCAATCACCTAGTTTTTTGTCTTTGTTGGGATTTGAATTATGATCTCTAAAGTTTGCTTCATTGACCACTAAACCGTTCATAAGTGCACGTCTACTCTACTCTTAAAACTCCATGCTAATCAAAACAGTGCTTTTAAAAGTGGAAACAATTAATAAATGTGATTGCTAAAAAGTCATTTTCCATCTGCTACTTCCCTGATCTCTCGCACAATGGGAAGATTCTTTCTATCAAAAGATAGTTAAACAAGACGAACAATAAATTGAAGGTTAATCAGCGAACTCTGACACGGAAGTATGCATACAAGAATGATCCCAAAACCGATTTTCTTTATCAAACAAGGTAGCCTTGGAGCTAATAAGCAAGCATCTTGGAAAACCTTATTTCCCCATTAACTCCAAAATTTCTAACTATTCTGTTCTTATCTAGATTCCTTAAGATTCAAATAGCAGTCCAGTGTTCTTGAGAATGCAGGTAGATGTCCAGTTTAGGCAATATGTCAACAACAAAAACAACATACCTAGTATAATCCCACAAGAGGAGTCTGAGGAAGGTGGTGCATACGCAAGCTTATCCCTACCTTGGGAAGGTAAAGGCTAATTATGATAGGCCCTCAGTGCAATTAAACCATATCCAAAAATCAAGCATAGTTTAGGCAATATGTCAAACATACAAAATTTTTGAAGTATACAAGAGCAGAGGAAGGCTATGACGTTATCTTTCTAAGAAAGACAACTAAAACTGCATTTGCTTTTAGCATGTGATCAGTTGAAAATGCTTCTCGATCAGTCATTTTAAATAGAATTAGTGATGGACAATTCTTTGATAATTTTATACATAACTACATATAAACACGGGCAGATATAGGAAAACGAATCCCCTTCATCAAAAAAGTAACTTCATTTTTGCGGGGAATTGCAATTAAGAACTATGCATGTTACTAAATCCCCTCCACTTGAGTAATATTTCAAGAGTAATGGTAAAGGAGCTTCAAATATTTTGTTAGGTTTTGTGATATAATCACATTAGGCACCAGTTTAGTACTACAGTTAAATCCCAAGTCTGCATCTGCATATAAAGCTAAGGTTCCACGTCACATCGTCGACACTTGAAAGCTATGTTGCTCGGACTCTTCATTAATGTCGACGGTTGCATGTTGGATTCTCCAAAAGCAATGTATTTTTGGACGATCCGACACGGGTACAACATCAATTTGGAGAGTTCAAGCAGCATCGCTTGAAAACACAATTCACTATCATCAAACTACAGAACGACATATTATAAGCACATCATTGATTAAACATTGACCATGCCCAAAAAAAGATCAGATGACTTTAGATATTGCAAACTCCAAGTTAAGGTGTTTCACCGAGGGAGCAAAGGAGGAAAGCGAAAAGGGAATCAAAAATAAGATATCAATAAGATGAAGAAAGAATTATCCACTATCTTATGGAGATTGCTCCTCTAAAAGAAATATCAGAATTTTAGACCTTCAGTGTCACTTGACTATGCCAAGGAAGTTTCTTTTTTCCAACTCTATTATGTCATCAATCAGGTACTTCTTTGGAACACACTCCATTCTCACCACGTCAGCACCTGCTAACAGTCCTTTGTATCCTACTTCACGTTCCTGTAACATGAATAATTAATTAAACTTAGATCACTCTTTAAACAGTGAATATTCAAATCATTGACATATCTTAACTGTAGTATGTTACCGAATTGAGATTTGAGGTAAAGGCAGGAAGAGTTGTTTCTACTGCTGCATCATAGCTACTATTGTTTCTTTCTTCTTTAGGGACTTCGTTCTCAGCATCGAAGTGTTTTTTCAAATGTGAAATATTTCTTTCACTCTCAACACTGGAAGATTGACTTTTCAACAAGTATCTAAGCCTTTGCTTTATGAATCTGAAATTTAACAAGTATGATATTAGGGTGTTACTCCTCTTTCTTCTATTCTTTTTGTTCTCTTTTCCCTTTACATCATTCAAGAGGAAAGAAAAATTCATAATAAATGATACCAACTAGTTGAGATTAAGGTGCCCCCAAGGGTGTGGGGCCTAGTGGCCAATGAAGTGGGTTGAGACTTGAGAACCATGAGACCTCAGGTTCAAATTCCAACGAATACAAACAAGACTAGGCGATTTGTCCTAGCCTTGGTGGATAGAGTTACCAGCTGCTTAGTGCCGGTAGGAGGTGACAAGTATCCCATGAAATTAGTCGAGGTATGCTAAAGCACGCCCAGACACCACGGTTATCAAACAAAAATATAGTTGAGATTAAGGTTTATTCGTATACGCATATAAGTGTGAGATATACAGAATCTCCGGCTCTTGAAAACTACTTATGTGTCTAAAAAACAAATATTGAGTATTGAAATGAAACGGGTAAAACGGAACGAAATGGTTATAGAGGATTCATATAGCAGAATCCAACTAGTTGAAGATTGAGAAAATTATGATCATACAGGACTTCACCCAAAATGTTGTCTCTCCTCAGCTTTGCAGCCTGCAGCTTCCTCTTCTTGGAGACACAATCCTATACACAATTACGAGACCATCATCACACAACTAACATACAGAAATATAATTTTGAATACACAATTTCATCACAAACAGTGCATAATCACAGGGAAACAAAAAAGCAATTCATACTCCCAATCAACAGTAAACAACATTTAAGGGGTCATTCATAGGATGTAATCATGCATTATTTAACCCTTTGTTTGGTAGGATTTTTAGCCTATTCAATATTATAGGTTGTATAAATAATACATAATAAATCATGGTATTAACAATACAAGGGTTAGTAACACATGGATAAGCAGGGTTAAGAAGTATTAAACAAAAACAGCAGCACACTAAAATACCAAATTCAACTTAGATAAACACACAATGGGAATTAGTAGCAGAAACAACAAGATAAACCAAGTCAAACTAATTAGATTCACAAAAACATAAAAAGCAAGAAAAGGTCAAACCTTTTGCAATTCTAACAACTCATTTAACAGATTTTTCTGCTTAACCTTTCCCTTTGATTCTTCTTCGTCAACAAAATTAATTCCATTGAAACACTCTACAGACCTTTTCATCTCTATTCACTATAGCACATACCCACCAAGGAAAAATGTCACCAAATTCCAAGAAAACTCAAACCCACATAAAAAAAATCAACTCTTTAATGTTTCCCAATCAAGAATACTTGGTACACTTCTTTTTTTTATAACCCTCGTGTCCGAACCAACTTGCACGCACCCGACTAATTCTATGTAATTCTTCCCACTAATTCTTCCCACCCCACCAGAATACTTGGCAAGTTTCCTTTCACCAACTCCACAGGATATATCCCACTAGAATACTTGGTTAGTTTTATCAAGAAGGATAAAGGAGGAGAGAATGTGGCTGGGGTAGTAACATATATTCTATCTCTTTGTTGAGGTGTATGATTTAGGGAAAAAATTAAATAAAACCCCATAAATGGAAGGGAAAAAAAGGGGTTAATTTTGGGAAGAGGTTAAATTGTGTGTGGGTGTGGTTGGAGGACATTGGAGGAGATTTTTGTTTCCTCCATTTCCTTGCCATATATCAAGCCCTTTGTCTTTCTGTCCTTTCTCATATTAGTTTTATTTGTGTTCTACTCTGTTATTTGTCTTCTATAGGCACAATTTTTGGATACGTGAAAATTAAGTTTCAAAAAAAAAAAAAAAAAAAAAGTGGATACAAAATTTTAATTAGGGAAAAGGGAGTGACTCATATATATCTCTATCACTGCATAAATAGTCTAGATGTACCCTTTTCGGTTGTAAAAACATTAGTTTTAAAATGTATAAATAATATAAATTTCAATCCTATTAAATATACTAATTTAATGTACGTGCATTATACATATGTGTCATGATAATATTATTAACTTAAATATTATAAGTGTATGAAATTTGATGTACAAAATTCACATTGAAATTTGACTAATTCGGATTCGAAACATGCATGAGATTGGACATGAATATATTCTAATGATTAATGTGAATAATATAATTATATATTTTTCCTTTCCTTGCTCTACACTTTAAAATTTAAACTCAAGTATCATGCTAAAACAAAGTTTGATATATACTTAGACGAGTTTGAATTTAATTATTCAACCTCTTTTATAATTTACATGAGAAAAAAATGAAGTAGGGTTATAGAAAAAATATACCAAAAGGAGCATACACTCAATTCAAAACCATACTTTATTAAGTCATGAAAAAATATGTAGAATCGTAATAAAGTGTCAATATTTTTCTAAAATAATACTGCTTGATGTAAGTAAAAATTCAATGTGTGTATATTGGGTTTCTCCATCTTCCATTAATTTTCTTCTTTAATGGTAGAACTTTTATTTAAATAGAGAAAAAAAAAAGGAAAGGTCTTGATCTTTGATTTTCTGACTACTTTATTAAATAACAATACGTTTGTTTCATCCAATTTATTCATCAGAATCTTCAGCTATAAGAGAAAACAAAGGAAATTATCGAAAAAAAGAATGCATATTATTGAATATGAATAATTCATATATAATCTTTAAATTTATCAACTAAACAAATCTTTACTTATTGTATCTAAACAAATCTTTACTTATTGTATAAGCAATATAGTCATTCATTACCTTGACTAAAAAATCATCAAAAGTCACTTGTATTGACGAACGCTCTCCTTTCTGTTGACAATAAAGGCCTAAGGTATTCAACCAAACAATATTTTCCTTGAACGAAATCGAAGCCTCCGTGTTTTTATATTCAACTTCACTAGATGCATGATTTTCGACCACGAAGTCGATAGTCAAATTTTGAGCTGATAGTGATGAATAAGGCCATGGTGAAAAAACTAATATTAGAAGTTATGATTGCTTCAATAATAAATTGGGGCAAAGAGTTATCTCGAGACAAACCAATAAACATAATTATAGACACTACACAATAAGAGGGACACAAAATAACAAAACAGATAAAACAGTAGAGGGATTGGTTCTTTCTGCCTGCAAAGCCATAGTATACAACTAATAATACACAAAATAACAAATCCCTAAAATAATTAGAGAAAAATTGAATGAAAGTTAACGGAGTTTTGCGTATTTATAGATAAATTTATTTTACATAAACCTTTGGAAATTGAGATTTGTTGTTGCCCTTTTCCTTTTTTTTTTTTCCTTTTTTTGATAATTCTATAATTAGTAATATATTACTACAACTGTTTGTATTACCGAAACAAAAAAAAAATATTTTACGTGTAAGAAAAGTTTCCTTATAATGCATGCATCCCAATCCTACCTTAAATAGTTTCCTTAAACATGGTAACAATAAGTTTTCTTATAAAAAATGCGGGATAACTCGTAATTTTTTTAATTATATTAATTCTTAAGAAATAAAATTGTTATTATATGTTGTTACTATTATTCAATTTTGATGAAAACCTCGACTTATTTTTTCTTATTATCATATTTTTTAGGACCTTCTTTTATGTACATAAGGAAAAAGAAAACTTATCAACATTAATTTTTCATCTATTTTTTGTCTTACCAATTTTAGGACTCCTTAATTTTAAATATATAATTTTAAAAAAAAAAAGTGAAAGGACAATTTTTGCTATTATGAATTTTTTTAATGAGGGGTAAAAAGTTCAAATCACTTTCTAAGGGTCTTCACGCTTTTAATATATTATAGATATAGATATAGATATAGATTTATCTTGCTCTCATCTTTTTAATTAATTTATTCTCTCTCCTAATTAATATACATAACTCAATCGTTATATATATAAGACGCTATGTATATAAAAATACAATTACTACGTTTTAATAGGAAATTAACATATCTTTCTTCTATTTAGCACGCAATTAATGCAACAACATTAATGGTGGATTACTGCATCCCTTAATTTGTGTAACAACTATTCTATTTCAAATTTTCAAAACAATAATACATAAAAAAAAATCAACCAAAAAATAGAAATCACAAACAATCTAATCACTGATTTATGATTTCTTGCAAAAAAAATTGATTTTATCTTTAATCAAGAAGATAAATATTGTAATTCTTTTGAGGCACTCTGGTGAATGAAATTTCGAAATAAAAAGTGTCAAAATTTTTGTTGCAGAGAATATTTCATATTTAAGGTTGATATATACAATTGCGGCTGAATTAGAGATTGAGGAATCCCATATAAATAACATAAATCTCAAGATATGTAAAACTTAATGGGTGTAGATTTTTGTGTTAATGAAGAAATTCCTTCATTCTATTACTGTTGCTATCCATGGCGAAGAAGAAAGGAAAAGAATCTTTTTGTTTGTTGCTTTTTTTTTTTAATGTATGTATTTATTTGTATGTATAGCTTCTTCTTATTGTAGTTTCTTCTTTATTAATGGTTGCTCACTCTCTATTATTATTGTTACTTGTATTTTGGAGGAAGAAAAAATAATGTTCTATTATTTCTAATGGCGGAAGAAAAAAATGTGTTAATCCTCAATTCTCCTTTGTTTTTTCTCTATTTCTAGTTTATCTCCAACTCATTACTATGTATATTCTCTCCTTAATGGCTGCTTTCTTTTTCTTGACTTTGTTTATGTATATTTTTATTTTTATTTTTTTATTTTCCTTTTGTAAAAGGAGAAAAAAATTTGTGGCCTGAGATATGTATTTGCAAAATTCAGCTATGTATATTTTTGTTTGGTCTTTTTTTCCACACACCATATACATAATTATTCAAGAACAATCTTTCTTATTGAATAATTTTTATTCAGAGACAACATATACATATCATCAGTATGTATATAGTGCTTTAGCTGTTGAAATTCAACAACATGATACATAAAATAGTTATGTATAATTAGATTTCAGTTTCATATGTTTTGAACAATGTTAATTCGCTATTAACATAATGCCATGTAATTACTTTGAATTATATTATAACAGATGTACTACTTTTTATTTGTTACATTAAGTTGCTATATTTGAATTTTTCTTTGATGAATGTGTGGTTGTTTTATAGCAGGTGATTACATCATGTTCACATATTTATGTATTGTAACAAATACATAATCAGTTGCATGTATATAATTTAAAAATCCAGATTATTTGTGTATATGAAATTAAATTTTTGTAAATGAAGAAACAATATATGTATTTATATATAACCAAATCATTATTAAATATTTTGTGATAAATCTATTCTAGTAATTTGTTCAAATAATTTTGAGTTGTGATGTAAATTTAACGTTTTAAGTATATGGGTTAAATTTATAAAAAGTCATGTAAAAATGATATGTATTTAAAGATATGTATGAGGGATATTTAGGTTAACAATATACATAATGATTGTAGGTGCCAGAGTAATGTAACTGTATGAATTACATATTTAAATGTTATGTAACTAAATATTTTGTATATGACTAAATGTTATGTAACTAAATGTTTGATTAATATAAATGTATTCGAGAAATAACAATTGTTATATATATGTAAAATATGTATATAGATATTACATCACAAATGAATAAAAAAATTGATAGTTATTTATGTAATCTAAAACTAAATCTGACATGTGTATATAGTTTAAAAATAAAAATAAATCTATTTATATGATACCTTTCTACCTATTCAATGCATAACTTTTTTTTGTTGAGTAGTGTGTTTTACACATTTTATTGATATTGTGATATGCAAAAGAACATTTACTGTGTGTACGAAAAATAACAAAAATATCACCCATACTTGATAGTGACATAGTACGCAAAAGTATAATGCCTCAACATTATGTAAATTAATAAAATAAAAAAAATGTGAAAGTCAATTTTTTCTAAATTAACATAATATGTTCATCATACATAAGAAAATATGTCCTTTTCAATACATTGTAGAAACAACATAATTATAACCAAAATATTTTGAAGTATTCATAACTATCACCATACTGTTAATCTATTTTAAACTAACGTCTCAAGATGCATACGGAGAAGGTAAATAACTTGGCTTGGGCCTTGAAGGATCGTCATTATTTTCACTGCAGATACACTTTCTCTTGGATCAATTGTTGTTGATTTCTTCGATTCTTGCACCTCGATCATCTTTTTTTATCAAAGCTAACTATCTTCCTCCTTTTTAAAGGTTGAGCGAATGATGTATCAATAATGTAACCCACATTTATGAAGATTTCATATAGTGGTAATCTACTGAAATCCTCAAAACCTTGATGATCTGGGTGCGAATATGACAGTTTCTCATCAACAATTTTTTTTCCACGACGATCTGCTAGAATGGTAGGTAGAGATGAAGAGGCGGGGTCATATATTTCAATGCCTTCTCGCATTGGCAAATCAAGTCCTTAAACTTCTTCAAGTGTTGGACGTAGATTCTTGTAAACAAAATGTGAATCAAATGAGAAAATACAAAATAAGAAGAAAAAAATATTTGAATGTGGAAGACTAAGTCACACCAAAAGAAACATAAATTAAAACATGAAAGTTTGAAATAGTTAGTAAGCATTACCTTACTGAACATACCACTCATAAGCTTCTCATATGTTGTCTTGACGCCCACAGTCTTTCAGTTAAAAATATGTGCTTCTATATGTATATGACTTTGTATACACTATATATATTAAACAATATATTCTTATGTATGTCAATAAAAATATACATATAAAGGTTATGTATATAATCAATATACATAGAAGTTGTTGTGTATATGACACGAAAAATTTCAGTATAATCCATATGCATATGTGGACTCAAATATACCACCCAAAGCTGAATGAAAAAAACTTAAATCATCTCTATGTATATAGCTTTTAGAAAATAACAATAATATGTATATAATGACAATTGGATGTATAAGAAATATGATACATAAATATATATATGAATCTGATACATAACTATGTTATATATATCTGTATAAGCATAAATAAAATCTTTCAGAAACATACAAAAAAATTATAGAAAAAATTATGAGATGTATGTTGACTATATATATCAGTGTAGCACATATACATAAATTACTTATGTATATTACATTCTAAGATATATATGAACTAAACATATCAGTTTAGTTTATATACATAACACTATTTATATATATGTTTATCATATACATAAATAATGTTATGTATATGAACTGTCAACTACTAATAAACAATCACATCCCTGAAAAAATTCTCACAAATGCTGTACAAACTAAGATTCATATTCAAAAATAAAATTTTAAAACACCTCGCAATACTAATAATGTCCAGGTGGTTGATTATATTTATATAGCTTAAACCAAAGTCAAATAAAATCGTATAGAAACATACTAAAATATCATAAAAACTTTATGAGATGTACAAATACAATTATTATATATACATAAATTACTTATTTATACATTACGTTCTGATATGTATATGAACTAAACTGATATGTTTAGTTCAATGCCACAGCAATGATATTCAACTACAAATAAATCATCACATTTCAGGAAAATAACATACATATGCTGCACAACTAACAATAATATTCAAAAAATAAAAATCAAATAACCTCATATTACTTTAAAAAAACACAATATTCCATTACAAAAAACAATCATATTCAAATCGAAAAAATAAAAATTTTTTGGTAGACGTGGCCGTACAGTATCATTTTTTTAAAAATTTTTTTTAGGATTCTCCGATTTGATTTTTGAACTTTGATCAGCAGCTTTTCTGAGCTTCTTCAATTTAATGGGATCGTTATGATTTTTTGATCTATTTTTTCAACAAAATTAGAATTTTCATAATCAAATTCTCCGAAAACAAACCCAATAATTTAGGTTATTGGAAGAAATTATTTTAAAAAATTTTAAATTTTTGTAAAGAAGAAAAAAAAAAATCTTACTCAAAGTAAGAAAAAAAAAGATTGAACTTATTCTATTGAATGAACAACATGCAAGAAATTGTTCAATCAGAATCTAAGATTTTTTGGTGCAGTCGAAAATAAAAGCTAACCCAATTTGTTGTAAATGACGTTTTTTTATTAGAATTGAATGCCACAAAGAAAGAGATTGAATCAACCACGATAATTAATTAAAAAATGATAACCTCTAGTTTATGACTCCTTGATTTTAGGCTTCTTCCGAGGATAACAAACCGTAAATAATTTGGTAAAGTTATGCATATGTACTTTTAGAGAGAGAAATAAAAAAAGTGAAATTTATGTGATATATTTTGAGAGTTGAAATTTTGTGTAGTAAGTGAAATTTAAGTTGTGGCTTTGTGTAATTTTTAGTTTAAAAATTGTAGTTGATTTTTTAACAAAATAAAATCTATATAGAAAAACTAACTTGAAATTATTATTTGGTAATCAAGTTATTTTTTCACACATTTTCTTGGAAAATTATGCCTTAAATTTTTGCAGGTACAAGAATAAATTAATATATGACTGCAGAAAAACTTAAATTTTTAATTTTTTATAATAACATATTCAGTGCATTCCCACTAGTGGGGTCTAAAGAGGTTAAAGAATACGCAATCCATACCACTACTTCAGCTGTTAGAGAGACTGTTTCCGATAGATTCCCGTCACAGACAAATAACAGTATAACAAGCAAAAAACATAAAAACGGACAACAAAATGGAGTAACACACCATTGGATGATAAAAGAAATAAGGCCCAAATAGTAATATTATGAACTATCTATCAGAAATCACAAACATCACTAAAACACCACGAACTAGAAACTATAAGACACATGCATAATACTAAGACTACAGCCACAACTACAAACAAAGCACTCTTCCCTACTAGTAAGAACGCACTCGATCTTGTCTCACAATCATGATGACCGCTGTTAAGGCTTCTATGTAACCCTTTCGCATAGGATTTTGACTTTTACTCCTAATCGCCATTATACCTATCAAGAAGATACTAAATAAAAACAACATATCAAGAAGACACTGAATAAAAACAACAACAAATTAGCGTTAGAAAAATAAAATCTCACAATCACTCAAGTTCACACACCTTTAATTTACTCACAATAAGAGTCTCTAGTGTTGAAAGATCAGTTCTACTCTAATGAAAGACATGGCGTCAATTATTACTCATGGTCGAAATGAATTCTTGTTTAAAGAAAAATAGTAGGCTCAAACACATAAACACAAACTTGAACCAAAAAATACAAATGAAACAAGAAAAGAGAAAAGCACAAAAAGAAACTAACGAAGAAAGAAAAAGGACTCAAGAACTAATCAACAACTAAGTAGGATAATTACTAGTTGATAATTAGTTTAAGAATCAAAGAAATGAAAGTAGGAATCAAAAATTGGGATTAGGTTGTTGAAACTTGAGCAAAATTGTATTTGGAATGGTTGAGGTGTGGGCTCAGTTGGGATCTCCTCTCACAGGTGGGCGCTTCCCAAGTCAATTCCAATGCTACCAGTTGTCACCTGCGTCCGCAGGTCCTGACCTTTATGGGCAGGTGCGGGCATAGATGCCCTGAAAAGAACACCTGAAGCTTCCGAATTTTTAGCCTTTTGTGGGCTCTCTTGCACTCTTTTCTAGAATATTTTTTTTGGATATTCCTTTGTTCTAACACCTTTTCTTACTTCTTTTGGCCCCTTTTTGAATCTAACAACAAGTTTTAAAATAAATCTTCCTCTTGAAGATATGAATTTCTTCAAGAACATCAAGAATTCAAAATTTCCAAACTAACTCATTTTTGGCTCAAACTTCTGATCTAGATTCCCTTTGACATGAGAAACAGTTTTTATCCTTCAAATCCACACCAAAATAGCAAGATATAAAAATCACTTTACTTTTTCTTCAATCTCAAGAACTTATCAATGGTGTTTTCTTCAACTCCTCTCCAAACACACCAAAAACTCAAGATCCAACCTAAATCGTACTTGATGGAACAAGTCTAATATAGAAACTATAAAAAGGACTCAAAAACACAAAAATATTTTTTTGGGGGGGGGTTGTAAAAAAATATTTTTTATTTATTCAATATCACAATCCAAGATTTAGAATCGTAATAACGAATCCAAGCCAAGCTTTGATACCAAATGATAAAGGACAGAATACGAAAATGAAGAACCAGATATGAAAACGATGATAAATAAGAAATTGAAAAGGGAAAAGATAGATAGATAGATAGATAAAGAAAATAAATTGTCAAAAAATAGAAAATCAAATGCAAATAAATTGTGTATTAAACTCTAAACCCTCAATCGAGTTAATCCTACTAAGCACCAAACTCCTACGTAAATCACGAGGGAATAGAACTCCCATGTAACCAACGTTTCAAAACAATTGTTCAACACAAGCTAATTGTAGCTCTCACACTCTCAAGTGTATTCATAATAATATGCAAAAATTAACTAATGAAAGGGAAAATTTAACCATTTATAGCCAAGGACATCATTTATTACAAAGAAGGCCCCCAAAGTTATCTATTTTCAGCAAATTGGGCATCTGCCCACGCAGATGGGGCATCTGTTGGCGCACCTCAGGGCGCAGATGACATGCTCTCCTATTTGCTATGCATGTCACTATCTTTTAGTGCATGTTGGGACGTATGTTACTAGCATGTCGTCTAGCTCCTCTTGCCTCCCCAACGGTCATTCCAATGGCTTCCCGCAACTCCAAGCTACCCTTCAAATGGGGTATTATACTCTTAGAGGGTTTGAAAAAGTTCTGAAATATGTCCTTGCATCCTTGAAATGTCCATGGCTTGAATCCCTTTGTGTCGGCCTTGAATTATAGATATTAAAAGGTTAATGCCGACTTGTCTTGTATCACTAATGGAAGCCCCAAATAAACAGTGGGGAACTATTCCACCTTGCATCCCAATATATAATTTCAAAAATAATGTGTGCTCAACATAAACGTGAATGCAGTTCAGGTTTCCAGATATCTCTGCAAACATCACATTATGAAAATAATGTTGTGAATATAAACTAAAGGATGAGTGTCATCTATAATTACCCTTCTTGACAAGTTTACCAAATGAAACATATTGGCGCAACAAGTCAACAAATTTTAATTTTCTACTACAAGAGTATAAAGTCATAGGATAAAATTTTGATACATCAAACAAGGATAGGGTAATCCAGCGATACTTATGAAAACCCAATCGCAGAACATCACATTGATATAAAGGGAAGATAAACATGTAATAGAGCATAAATTTCAGTCGAAAGAAAGCAGTAAAATTTACCAGAGTCAACATGATAACGCACTCCATTAAACTGATTCTCGATCGCTACAAACTCAAATCCACGAGGCAATTCTTCGAAATACACCTGTTCGAATAAACCCATTTGAGCCTCAGTTCATACTTTTCCCCATCATTCGCAAACCTTACCACCAAATCCAGAGGCGCCGTGTGATTAAAATTGGGTCCATTGTTTCTTAGGAGATTTGACATAGGAGATTTGACATATGCGGACTTACTTGTTTTAATTTATATGACATATTTCGCTTTTCAAAATTTAAATATGTCTATGTATATGTTTCAAATATTTTGAGTCGTTAATTATTATGACTTATAGTATTTTTCGTTTAGTTTCTAAATATATAAATTTTTTCAAAAAAATTAAAGATTTCATGTCTAAATTCATGGTCAAACTCACCTTATTTAAATCTCGAAGAGTGAAATATGTCACATAAATTGGAATATAGAGAGAAATGATTTCTGATCCAAACTTGATGCTTTCTCAATTTCAATTTGTTTGTGTTGCTTCGACTTACCAAGTTTAAAAAAATACTCTCTTTGTTTCAAAAATAATGGCATGTTTTGATTTGACATTGAGATTAAGAAAATAAAGAAGACTTTTAAATTTTGACGTCTTAAATTAAAGTTATGTCAAATGTATTAAAGTTTATTTAATCTTGAGTTTTTTAAACATTACACATGAAAAACTGAAATTAAAGTGTTGCTATAAATGGATCATTCTTTTTTAAATGGATTAAAAAGAAAATAAGTGTGATCTTAAATTAAAGACGTACCAAAATATTTTTCAACTTTTTGTCACTCATATACAAAAATTAGAATTAAAAGTTGTTCATAAAAAAGAGACATTATTTTTAAAACTGACTAAAAAGAGTGAGGCAAATAAATTGAAATGAAGAGAGTAAAAACCAATAAAGAGATGCATATGTACTCGATGATAATTACAGATTTGTATTTGCTCTAACAAATTCATGTATTCCTTTCCTTTTAAATAATCCACCATACTTAAAGGCATATTTTTATAATTTCATATTTTGATATTTGAAATATTTTTAGTCGAAGCCCCACACATATATTCATACACGGAATTACGGAATCTAAAAATTTAGATGAAGGATCCAATCACTAAATCCACACCGAGCAACTTAGTCTTCGATGCTTGTTGATTCTTTCTCTAGTAATGCTAATAGACCTCTTTGATACCCGGCCCTTTCCAATGAGTAAGCAAATAGGTATGGTAGAATCCATGTGAATGATGTCTTGGTTCTGAAAAGGGGTCATTTGGTACTTCTCCTGAGTTATGACTTGCCTTCATAATGTATTGATTTCATACTTTATGTTATTTGCTTTTTGTCACTCAGTTCCGTCACTGTCTGACAGTTCTCTCATTGGTTGTACAGACATGAATATTCAGTATATTTCATTACTGTTTCCATCCACTTCTCTCTTGCCATTGTGATTCAGATTAATGAATGCATCATTTATCCCAGGTGTAGTCGTTACGAGATGGTTGCCCTCTTTCATAGGCAATCGAGCACCCTGGAGTAGATGTTCATTAAAGATTAGAATTTCATCCACCCGGTTAAGTATCTCCAAATCTAAAGCCTTTAGGATCCTAAGAAAAAAGTATGGGCTGTTGCAGGCAGACAAATCCACTTCAACCAACATCGTTGTCCCATCATCTGCGTCTATGTTTTTGGAAGGTCATTCACAAGCTTTCTTTGACTCATACTTGTTATTTTCGACATTCCTATTATCAAACATTTTTTCTGCAAGAGCCTCAGCAAGTGCTGTCTTTCCATGAACTGGAGAACGGGAACCTAACAAGAGGAAAGAATACAGAGTGTTTGATCCAGGATTATGGGTTGACATTACATTTATGATGGTTCTAAATTGATTATCTAGACCCACATGCTATGGGACTCTTTGCACAAGGAGTTCGGCCGAAAGCTGGAACAGAGCAGCAAAGAAACTTCCAAGAGAACCAGTGATTGATGTTGAGTAATGGTGAGATGCTGTGTAAACCTTATATATATAGTTGCCAAAAGTGCAGAAAAGGCACCATAGAGATCTCGAATGGCCTTGGAAAAAACTGTCCATGTTCCCCTGATCTTCCGTGCCATTAAGAATACCCCAAAACGTGCTGAGCAGTGTCTAAATATTTATCTCAAACCATTGTGATATGATGTTGATTCATGTAGAGGGGCTTTATAAAAGCTTCCAGGGCACTTTGAACCTCCTCTAGTTCTTCTTTCCCTCAAGGAAACAAAATCAAACCCTAACCTAGGGAGAAGAATAAGCCAGAAGCCTTCAAAGTTTCCAATTAAAAAAAGGACAAAAAAAAGGACAAGTGGTCCCACAAACTTGGGAGAGTTGTTGGACAATTATATTTGTTGTTTGAACAATTTCGTGCAGTTGTTCAACAACTAGGCTCAGTTGTCGAACAACTGCGCCTAGTTGTTCAACAACTTGCGTAGTTGTCAAACAACTTTGGTAGTTGTTCAACAACTGGAACAAGTTATTGAAACGGAAATTTTAAAAAAAAAAAACCTCAAAAAAGTTTTGGCCCTCCCACCTAATTTTTAAAACTTGGAGGACTTTCACTTAATTGGACAACTTGTTTGTCCTTTTTAATTGAAAGTCCTTAACTTAGAGGTGTGCATCGGTCGGTTCGGTTCGATTTTATATATTATAGATTCGGTTTATAGGTTTTTAAATATGCTAAATCAATAACCAAACCAATAAGATATTTTTTATCGATTTTCGGTTTTCGGTTTATCAGTTTGTAGTTCTTGACGGTTCGATTTTCAGTTTAACCGATAAGAAAATACTCATAAAATAGAAATAGTAGTAACTAACATGAAAAAAAATCGAAACTTAGTTGCAACCAAAAAGACCACATGATGTGTTTTAATTTACAAGAATCTTCATGTTTGAACTAAATGTTGTTAGGAGAAAGTAAAAGCTTGTATAATTGAAATAATATGTTTGTTAATTTATAGAAATTAAAAAGAAATTAAGAGAAATAAATAATAAGTCATATATATATATATATATATATATATATATACTTTTATTGGGTTATCGATTTACCCAATAACCCAATAAGAAAAACTCGAACCGAACCAATATCCCAATAACTTTTTTTATAAAACCATTAAAAAACCATTAACCCAATAACCCAATAACGATAAACCAATAACATTTTTATCGGTTCAATTTGTCGGTCAGTTCGGTTTCTGCACACCCCTACCCTAACCCAGATATGTATATTATCAAATATCTGGATTTGTATAATCAATGACAGATTATTACCGTACAGATGAAAATTGTAATTCATGGTTTGTAAACAATATTTAGTACAGGAAACAAAATCTTCCTGCATGGATCAAAGACTTATATAGCGCACATCCACAACTTCAGAACACTAATTGTCTTAGTTTAATGAGATGAATTCTAAAATATACACAAACAATTGTCTATCTTGCAAAATTAGAAAAAGAGAACTTCAGATAAATACAACAGAATTTCGGAACGAAATAATCTCTAAATATATTAATTGACATAATTATCAAGTTAATGTGAAGGGCAAAACTGAAGCTAGACACATGGGACAATCTTTTTTCCTCAGCAACCACTGTTTGATGCAGCCTGCGTGATATTCATGTTTGCACTGAAGCGTCCCAATGATTTGTTCATGCTCAAATTCTGCTAGACATATGACACAAATCTCTTCAGTTTCTATGGGATTATTTACTCCGTCTTTAGGCGTAGCAACACCATGAGTTCTTCTTTTAAAATACCTCAATAAAGTATCCTCCTCTTCCTCCACCATATAAGCCTCTTGATGACGGGTGGGAAGACTTCCAATCCTCTCAAAGAGTACCTCATGCTCATCAATTTGTTCGCTTGTTGACTGAGAATAATCCGGCAGATTTCCCCAATTTTGCCATGATCGACCATACGAATTGTCTGCTACATCGAGCCTTGCGAGAAAATCAACTACGTCATTTATAGTAATTGTGAGTGAATAGCACCAGTAAACGGCCCGAATCATAGTTGTGCGGAGTAGTTGCACCTTGATGCCTTGAAACGTACGGTTCATTGTGACGAGCTGAAGAAGACGGATGATCAACTGAAGTATGATGTCGTCTTGTGGAAGAATGATCAATGATCATAGGGGGAATTGCCTATTTGCAATTCGATCCGATGGACTTGTTGCGGACGATGATAATTTGAGTTACTCATTGTTTTTGAATTTTGCCATGATCGGCCATATGGATCTTCGGCAACATCTGGCCTTAAGAGCCTATCAACTAAATAGTGATCACTAACATTAGCTATTGAAATCGAGTTACTCATGGTTCGGTAACAAATTCACCAGAAATAATAATGGGACTTTTTCTTTTTGATTTCTTGAGAGGAGAATAGGAGCAACAGAATTAATGAAATTAGAATAAGTTCTAAGTGAGAACATTGAAGTATTTATAAGGAATGGGATTATGCAGGGTGGCTCTGAATTCCATTTATGGTAAGTTTTTAAACTTCAAACTCCGACAGAATTCTTGTTTTTTTTTTTTTGGAAACTTGGACGGAAAGAAAGTAAAAAGAAAATATTAATTGTTCACAAGATGAAATTAATTAAAAAATTTCATTTTACCTAAACAATTAATACTCTCTAGAAGTATAATGAGTTTGCAAAGTTCTAAAAAAGTATCTTAGGAATAGAATCCCAAATTTCTTATCCACTTATTAAATTAAGATAAAACTAATTACTCCCTTCCGTTTCATTTTAGTTGGCCCTCTTTCTAAAAATATTTGTTTCAATTTAGTTGTCTCATTGATAAAATCAAGAGGATTTTAATATGTTCTTCCAATAATATTCTTATCATTAAATGACTAAACAAGTTATATATATTCAAATTCATTTTATCAAAGTATAATTAATGGGGCTAATTTGGTAAAATAAATCCCTAATAAATATTTTTCTTAATGGATGTGCAAAGTCTATAGGGACCAACTAAAACGAAACAGAGGAAGTAAAATTTTCTTATTTTACCTCTACCATTAATACTCCTTGGAAGTGTAAATAAGTTTGTAAAGTTCTTAAAAAGTATCTTAAGGAGTGAATTAGTAAAATTATCCTTCTTATTTATTTTTTCTTAAGAAGTATGTGTGATCACATAATCTATCTATCTATCGATCTATCTATCTATCTATCTATCTATCTATCTATCTATCTATCTATCTATCTCTCTCTATATATAGAGGAATCATACAAGGCTGCTGATGTGGTATGTCTCAATGATCAGGATTTATATTTATCTTTTTTCCTGTTTTTTTGCCTTTTAAAATCTTATTTTTCTTCTAAAAAATAAAAGCAATTTAAAATTAATTTATCTCTTTCCTTATTAATACCACTTAATAATACTTCCCTAGAATCTCTCTATCCATTGTAATTCTTCCATTATTTTCTTCCATTGTAATATTTCTTTCCTTATTAAAGAATCTCATTAACTTCCTTTACACTCACATTCATTTCCACTTGCTCGAACATTAATTTTAAAAAATATAATTATCCATCATCTAATCAGATTCAATGTATCACCAATACACTTCTCCTTTTCTTTAATACCACGTTTTCTACTTTCCCATAAAATCTCATTATTTTGATAATTTATGACATAAACTTTATTACAGCAATTAAAGAAAAAATAAAAAACTTCTAACCTATAAATACAAAGCCAAGCATTTGGTTTCAAGCACAGAATCTGTTTCAAAGGGTTGACAAGAATATATGAAAAAATATTGTGCAAAATATTCGCCATTATTTATCAAAATCCACCTAAGAAGTTTGTTGCGTCAAAGTAAATAGATGAACGTGAGGATGAAAAGAGATATTGATGATAGACGATCCGACAAAAAAAATACAAAGATGATAAAGAGATAGATCATTGATGAAAAATATGACAAATACATTAGAAATGAGTTCAATAGGTTAGTGAAAGGGAGTGTACTTAACTTATTTTCTTCTTGGATTGAAATTCAAAGCCAAAGCATTTGATTTCAAGCACAAAATCTGTTTCAAAGGTGATACAAACATGAAGAGCACAAAGAGTATGAGGTATTGTCAAAGGTTCAAGTTGCAGATAGAAGACCCTTTTGGAGCCTTTCAAACCTTGTTCATGCAAACAGGAGCTTAGCCTTGTGAAGAACAACTTTTAATACACTCCAAGGCAGCCTTGAATATACTCCAAAGGCGCCTCAACTTAGCGGCATTATGGTCTTTTGAGACTCCCTTTCTACGCTCCAAAGGAGCACCCTTCATTAAGGGTATTTTGGTCATTTGGTTGTAATAAGTATAAATAGACCCTTTAGCTTGTATTTTCCTTAGACTTTTATGAAATTGGATATTATTCTTAGATTATAGCTTTAGTCTTGTAGTTTTATCTCTCAAACCCGAAATTGGTTCCTTGAATATATTTGAAGTTAGGGTTTCACTTGTATTGGGAAATTTGGCAAGAAAGGTATGCTTGAGGAAGAGTGTTTCCTTTGGGTCACCTAAGAGAGTGGTTTGATCTTACATTGGTGATGTGTATTTGAAGGTTTGATACACCTTCTAGTGCTATTCATTGGTGGAAGTGAGGGTCTCTCTATCTATCTTTAATTTCATGCAATTCTTCTTCTTCATCTCCTTCTAGTGTGTTGTTTTCTCTTTGTAAACTTACTGATTTTTGTTCGTTTAGTGTCCATTTCATTTTTGATAGTCATTTAGGCTATCATTTGGTATCAAAGCCTTGGTTAGGGTTGTTCCAACATCCTTAAATCTTGATTTTAGTGTTCTTATATAGAAAATCTCATCAAAAAAGAGTCGAAAATCAGAAAATACCAAAAAGATTGTGTGTTGTCTTGCGTGTTTGTTGTAGATCCAAATTTTCCAAGTTAGATCTACAAGTTTTTGTTTTGTTTTGAAGGTTTCTAGTTCTAGATCCTTTCTCTCTAGCACATAGGGAGTCTAGATCTATTTTTAGAGTGAAGTTTGGTTATTTTTGAGCTAGAACCACCATTGTTGTGGCTTGTTTGAAGCTTTTGGAGAGGGTGGCATTTTTTGGCTTGTGTTGGTGACTTGATTTGTTGCTGATTTTTAGTTGATTGAGGTTGTTTTGGCATAAGGAACCTAGATCTTAAAAAAAAAAATCAGATTTAGTGTTCATTTGGTAGGTGGTCAAACTTTGGTCAACTCTTAATTATTCATCTTGTTCTTCCATGTACATCAAGTCTTGCTAAGGAAGAATATTCAAAGAGTGCGTTTGATCCAAAAAAAGGAGAAGAAAGAGAGAGTACTTGGTGTTTGTGAAAATATATTCCTTGGTATTTTCATACTCATCCAAAAGAAAGAAGAGACAAAGGGAATAATCAAGTACAATTAAAAGTAAAACCGGGGGGGGGGGGGGGGCAAAACCCCTTTTGAATTCATTTGAAGCTCCTAAAGGGCTCCAAAACCTTCAATTTTTCCCTCCCACACGAAATTTCTTCTTCTCTTAAGTGTGTTTGGCCGAAACAAGTGTATTGAGATTTGAAAATTTTGAAAAGTGACGTCCAATAACAAGCTGCCACGTCATCACTTATACAAACAACCAAACTGAGTTCTAAAATTAGATTTCCTAGTTTCTATTTGTTGTTTCTAGTTGTTTTTGTGTTGATTCTATTACTAATTAGCTAGTAATTACCTACTGGTTTGGTAATTAGATTAGAGTCCGTTGTTTCACGTCTTCAATTTTTGTGTGCTTTTCTCGTTTTCAAGTCGTAGTATTTTTGTTGGTTCAAGTTCGTGCATCACTTATTTTGAGTCATTTCAAATGAAGATCCATTCCGATTCAAAGCTTTTCATCTCTCAAGTAACTTGCCAAGTATTGCCGGTTCTCCAACACTTGTGAAGCCAAGCGTGAGGTGAGGTTGAGTGTGAGTGAAGTGAGGCTTTTGAACTAACTCGTTTGCTCGTTTTGTAGGTTATTTTGCTTGCTGTTTTTTTCACTTAGTAGGTACATTTTCCATGAAAACCGAAGGTACTACTTCCCAACCTTTGGGAAATGATGTTATGGGAGCTTTGATGGCCCAAATGGAGGCCTTGAGTCGAGAAATGAAGAGCAGAAATGATGCTATAAGGAGTGATATGGATTCAATGAGGGGTGACATGATTAGAATTAGAGAGAGGGTTGATAGACTATGTACACCAAAATCTCCACAATTCCAAACACCTCAAGTCCAAAGATCCTATACTTCACAAAATCTAATGACTCCTCTCCATGAGTTAGAAACCAAAGAGAGTGAGCCCAAGCCTCAAGATAGAGAGAAAATTATTAGTGAGGTACAAGAAGAATGTGAACAAAGAAGGTAAAAGGAAGGGAAAACTATAGGTAGTGAAGTTGGAAGGGAAAAAAATGCTTGATTGTGGATCTTGTCCACAAAGGACCCTTTTTATTCACTAACCCAAATACTAGCATTTTGTCTAGTATTTTATATTCTCATGTGCAGGTTCAAGACCCTAGAAGTCCCGAGGAAAAGCCCAAAAAAGTTTCCTTTAAGCTCTTGACCGAAAGTTCCCATTTTGGGATAAGGGAGGAAGAAGTGAATCCAAAGGGAAACCTCGACACATTCCCTTGTAATGTGGATCATGAGGGCTTCCATGATGTGAAACCAAGTGAATAAAACACTTCTCATAATCTACAAGGTAACAAAGCTGTTTTCTACACTCCTAAAAACTTGAATTGTTGTGATGTGGCTTGTAGTAGCTAAAGTAGTGTAGTTTCGGATTGGATTAGTCAAGAAGTGTATGAATCTCCCTTTTGTGATACTCTTGGTGTTGATAGGTTGTATAAGGACCAAAATCTTGTTGTGAGTACGCAAACACTAGTTGATCCTTTAGATGACAAAATCAATTCTTTTCGTAAGAATGATTTGTGTCCATCTAGTGCTAGCACTTATAACTTGAATAAGGTTCCATTATCATGTGACAATATTATTCACAAACTACATGACCCTCTTGTAGATGATATTACCTTGGTTGAGGTCTTCACACATGATTCCCTCCTATACTACCTCTTTGCCTATGATGATAACCATGTTAATTTTGAATTAATATTATGTAGAGGTAGTAAGCTGGGTGGTTGTTTTCCTTTCTTGAATGAAGACGATTGTGCGTTTGACTCTCTAGTAAAAGGAATGGCTAACCTCCGCTTAGATTCTTGTATATTTCTTCCATTTGACCCCGGAATACTCTTGAAATGTGAAGGTTATAGTTGCTGGTCGTGCTCACTTACTTTTGATATTGATGCTATTCATGTCTTTGGTATCCTATATGCTAAGATTTTCATGTCAAATACCAAGGATAAGTGGATGTATGTTAAGTGTAAACCACCTTGGAGTGAGGATAAGTGGATGTATGTTAAGTGTACACCACTTTGGAGTGATGATATAATTGTGGTACTAATACTAACCCTCCCACTAAGAGGATTGTGTGCTTGTTTTCTTCCCTCTTTGGTTTTGCAAGGTGTGAATTTGAGGAAAAATTCCTTTCAATATGGAGAGGATGATATAAGAATGAAGATCACAAAGAGTATGAGGTATTGTCAAAGGTTTAAGTTGCGGATTGAAGACCCTTTTGGAGCCTTTCAAGCCTTGTTCATGCAAATAGGAGCTTAGTCTTGTGAAGAAGAGATTTTAATACACTCCAAGGCAGCCTTGAATATACTCCAAAGGTGCCTCAACTTAGGGACATTATGGTCTTTTGAGACTCCCTTTCTACACTCTAAAGGAGCACCCTTCATTAAGGGTATTTTGGTCATTTGGTTGTAATAAGTATAAATAGACCCTTTAGCTTGTATTTTCCTTAGACTTTGATGATATTGGATATTATTCTTAGATTGTAGCTTTAGTCTTGTAGTTTTAGCTCTCAAACCCGAAATTGGTTCCTTGAATACATTTGAAGTTAAGGTTTCACTTGTATTGGGAAATTTGGCAAGAAAGGTGTGCTTGAGGAAGAGTGTTTCCTTTGGATCACCTAAGAGAGTGGTTTGATCTTACATTGGTGATGTGTGTTTGAAGGTTTGATACACCTTCTAGTGCTATTCATTGGTGGAAGTGAGGGTCTCTCTATCTATCTTTAATTTCATGCAATTCTTCTTCTTCATCTCCTTCTAGTGTGTTGTTTTCTCTTTGTGAACTTGCTGATTTTTGTTCCTTTAGTGTCCATTTCGTGTTTGATAGTCCTTTAGGCTATCAAAAGGATTGGGAAAAATATATTGTGTAAAATATTTGCCATTATTTATCAAAGTTTGCCTAAGAAGTTTGTTGAGTCAAAGTAAACAGATGAATGTGAGGATGAAAAAAGATATTGATGATAAACGGACCGCCACGAAATACAAGGATGATAAAAAGATCAGTGATGAAGGGTATGACAAGGACATTAGAAATGAGTTCAATAGGTCAGTGAAAGAGAGTGTAAACTTATTTTCTTCTTGTATTATATGTGTATACACAATAAAATATATACCAAAGAGTTTATGAGAGTTTTATTCTCCTCCTCTTCTCTTTTTTTTTTAGGATTCCTTTATTTAATAAACCTATAAATTTATAGTATATACTCTCTCTTTCTCTCTCTCTCTCTCTCTCTCTCTCTCTCTCTCTCTATATATATATATATATATATATATATAAGTATAGAGATAGTAAAAAATAGGGAGAATACTCACAAAAATACCTGAAGTTTGACCGGATTAACAGTTGAGCATATTGAACTTTGCGCTTTGCGGGGGTCCTATTACACACCTATACTTTTTTAAGTGGAATTAATTGCCCCCCACAAAGTTATACCCAGTTTTTGACGTCGGAAGTGTAGTACACGCGCTTTGTCTTCTCCGTTTTATCAGTTTTCAATATTTTTTCACCATTATAACTATATTAAAGACTCCAAAACTCAAATTCCTCCTACAAATCAAAGTCCAAATGATTCCATTGACTTTTCATCATTTTTTTTACCATTTTAAAGAAAATTTGTCCCCAAATTTCAAATTGAAAACTTTTTTCAATAATTTTATTCAAATCGAACTAAATAAATAAAATTTGAAGAAATGGAGTCTTCAATAACTTCAACAATGGAAATACGTTATAGACTTCCGGAAGACATTCAACAATTGAAGACTTTCGGAAGAAATTTTATTGAAGTCACTTTCGGAATAAAGTTGAAATTGAAGTGTAGTACATTGAACGCAATGAAACTGGAAATTGGAAACTGGAAATTGAATTTGGATTCAAGTATAAAATTGAATTTGAATTTGAAATTATTCAAAGTTTCAAATTGAAAACTTTCTTCAAGAATTATTCAAATTTGTTTCTAGTTTCGACGAATAATTTTTTCCCCTCTTGATGGATTTTCTTTTTTGATGAAATTGTGTTCAATTTCAATTCAACAATGGAGCAACCATTGTTGAAGACTCCATTGTTGGAAAGAATAAAGAAAGAAGATAGAAGAGAAGAGAGAAGAATGAAAAAATAAATAAAAAATATAAAACTTAAAAAAATTTAGAAAATTTAGGGGTTGTCTGGGGGGGGGGGGGTGTAATAGGACCCTTGCAAAGTTCAGTATGCTCAACTGGTAATCCGGTCAAACTTCAGGTATTTTTGTGAGTATTCTCCCTAAAAAATATATAAAAAGAAAGAAATTTCTGGCCTTAAATTTGGAGTAAAATGTTAATTTTACTTAGGCAAAATTTAGGACAAGGAAATTAAGAAAAGAATTAAAAGCGAGTTAAAAATTATTGGTGAAAATTAGCAATTGCAATGAGAGAGGTGGTTAGTTATTTTAACAAGTGAAAATTAGCAAAGGCAATGAGATAGCCGAGAGGTGGTTATTTATTTTGACAAGAAAGGAGGAATGAAAATAGTTTTTTTTTTAGAAAAAAAAAAGAAAAGAAAGAGGATAAGTTTTATATAATATTGGCATTATTCACGCTCAATTGTAGCCAAGATTTATGTTCAGTTAATTAAGAGCATTACTCCTTATTACTTCCGTTATTCTGTTGTTTTTTAGTTTGCCTTTTTATTCTTCAATTAAGGGAGAGAATTAATCATGCTAAACTATGACATATATAAAATGTATACTAAATAAAATCTGAGGAAATATAATTTCTTTTTTAAATTTTCTATATGTAAAAATGGAGATAGTTATGTATAGAAATAAAAATCTCCTATAAAAAAAAAATTATAAATAACATACAAAATTAGTTTTCACAAATAATACAGTCATATACGAATAAAGAATGGCAAAGGCAATTAAAGCTTCACATTTTCCTTCATCCATGAACAAGATCTATTCATCTTTATCGGTGATAGATTTTATATATATATATATATATATATATTATAAATGATAAAAATAAGTAATTTCACTTAAAATTGGATGCATATTTTTTTTAAAATAAAATTTGATATAATGATGAAACATAGAGGAGAACCAGTTTTTTTTTTTTAAATTCTCCTTTAGTAAAATATTTTTGATGTGAAATAATAATTAGTTTGATGTTGTTATAAAAAAAAATATACCATTTTGGTCATGCGTTCATCTGAACTCATAATTTTTGACACGAAGTATGTATATATATATATCTATATATATATATATATATATATATATAAGATAACAAGAAATATTAGATTTGCATTTATAATCTACCAGTACAATGAATACAATTCTAAAACTTTTAAAAGTTGAATCCATTAAATATGAATCATGAATACATCTTTTGACTGTTATGGTACTTTTATATTTTCATAAGATTGTGTTATGATTTTAAATTTATAATTTTATTTTTAAAATAAAATTCAATTGAATACTTTTGAGTAGAAATTATCATTTTGTATTCAATTGAATGTTGTAAATATTTTAACCACAAAAAAAGAATGTGTTAAATATTTGTTTTAGTGTTTGAATGTTCAAGAATAAGAAGGAAAAAAAGAGTATTCTATAATATATCTATGTGTTTATTTTTTAATCACGCGAAGCGCGAATCTGTTTACTAGTTTTTAAATATACTAATTTAATCATATATGTCTCTCATGCGTAACGTTTGTTTATTTAAAATTAAATGATTTTGTCTATTGCAAATTTTTTAATGAAGTGTAAAAAGTTCAAACTACTTTTTAAAGATCCTTCACACTTTGATATAATAATGTAAACATAAATATATATTCTAGCGTAAGCACATACATATTTTACCATCAGAAGTTTCAAGTGGTGATGGATCATCATTTTTGCGTTTTTCATGCAGTACCTCTTTCCGTTGCTGCTAGAGACTAAGAGAGACACATCAATTTAAATTGTATTTGTGGTACGGTTATTTTTTTTTCTATATTAAAATATTTTCTAGTTTTTAAAGTCAAATCCTTAATCATTGATTACATTCTTATTACGCATTTAAAACTTTTAAAAATTTAATACTTCTTAAATTTCTTATTCTAACACTTTTATGTTTATTTCTATTTTTTTAAATCTTCTTAAAATCAAATTTAGCTGATTTAGAATTCTTAAACTAATGAAAAAAATTAGTTGTTATTAATTATGATGACTTCTAACAAGGAAAGATTTTACAGTAAATATATTTAATTAATTTTCAACTCTTATAAATTAGAAAAAAATAGTGAAACATGATTTTGTCTAAAACAAAAACTTTTAATGAATGACAAAAAGGTCAAACAACATTTCTAAGGCCATCCACACTTTTAATATATTATAGATATAGATATAGATTAATTCAAATAAATATTGTGGATTAATATGATTGAATTAATTATTTAAATCCAAATAAATATGAATTTGATTAAAGTCTGATTTTTATTGGGCTAGTCTATTGATTTGGGCTACAAGTGATGAGCCTACTTTGCTAAGCCTAATCTGTTATCTTATTCTAGAGCCCCAATTGAGCGCCACATGTCAAATGTAATGGCATGGCAAACAAGTTAAGGAGCCAATAAAATTATGCCACATATCACTATGATGCAGCAAACCTAGTGAAATCAAAAGCCCATAAAAAGGTGTCATGTCACTTAAATAGGGATTTCATAATTCAGAAAAATATCAACAACTCTATCAAGAATCACGAAAGAGCTCACGAATCAAATGCCGCAAATTTCTCTACGAATTCAAGCATTCAAGATCAGTTCATCAAGGTTCAAGTCAAGACCACAAGATTCAAGAACAATCTTAAAAGCCCTTGAATTCAAGTACAAGTCAAGATCAAATCCATCAAATCCAAAAATCAAGTTCAAATTCAAGATCAAGCTCGAAGCCCTTGAATTTGTATTTGAAAAGATGAATTAGAAAAATCATAGAGATTGTAATGATCACATATTGAAATCAATAAAATGATTGTTGCAATATTTTTCTTACTTTTATTATTATATTTTTTTCAGTCTAGAATTTTATTGTTCAATAAATTCTGGCACGCCCAGTAGAATAATCTCTACCTTACATCTCAACTTTTCCAACATCAATGTTCAAAAAAACTGAAATGACTTCTAAGAAGGTCAGCTCTCAATCAACAGCCTTCAAACCTGTTGATTCCAAATTCTCCACTGAAGTAGAAAGTATCCTTGGTGGTACTTTTGGAAGCTTTGGAGTTGTCACAATGAGCAAGGCTATCATGTTAGGAAAACAAACACATCAATTATCGTCCACACCAACTCCAATTTTTAGATCTTCAACCCCCAAAAGAGCGAGGTTCATTGCATGTGCTTCAGAAAAAAAGAAGCCATGTGACAGAGACACTTAAGAACGATGGCCATTCAACTAATGCATCATCTCTACTTACACTGCATAAGCTGAGCACTTCGGAGATCAACTTGTGCAATAATTCATGTTACTCTCCAACGTCTTCAGTGATCATGCAAACAATGGTAACTGACGCCTCATCTATGAAGGAGAAGCTTGCAAACCTGACAAAGGCAATTGAGGGTTTGACCAAATATGTGAAAAATCAAGATGCTCTGATTGATAAGTTCATGAATAAAATAGAGCGCATAATAGAAATACATTCTAACTATGCACTTAAAAAATCCCCAGAAGTGCACGATATAGAGCATCCCACAAAATAAACACCACCTACTAAAGAGGTGCAAATCTTTTCTAAGGTAATGATCCTGATTGATCAATTGAATGAGTTTACCGAAGGGACCCTCAAAGACAAGTATGATATTGTGACCATGTATTCTCTAACATACTTCAAGCCATTACTGCAAGGATTGAAGGCCTCAAAATTACTGCCGACTATCAACTCCCCAAAATTTAACAATTTGATGGTAAAGGGAATCCAAAGAAATATGTCTCACACTTTGTTAAGACATGTGATAATGTTGAAAATACGTTGACTATCTTGTAAAATAATTTGTCTATTCTTTAAAGGGAAATATCTTTGATTGGTACATGGACCTTGAGCCTAATTCCATTAATAGCTGGGAGAAATTAAAGCATGAGTTCTTGAATTACTTCTATAGAATAAGGTGCATAGTGAGCATGGTAAAGCTCACAAATACTCGATAAAAAAAGGATGAAACAGTCACTGACTTGATGAATCGATAGAGAAATTCGAGCCTAACCTGCAAAGATAGGCTCAGTGAAACTTCTGCAATGGAGATGTGCATACAAGAAATACACTGGGAGCTTCTTTATATCTTGTAAGGCATTAATTCAAAATCCTTTGAAGAGTTATCTACTTGTGCTCATGACATGAAGTTGAGCATGTATTCTCTTGAAAAATGAGTAGCGCCTATCCATGATCCACAAAAGGGAAAACATAAGTGCAAACCCAAAAGATGGATCAAGTTTGTACCCAAAAATAACAATAAATAATCCATGAATGTCGACGTGTCTCCTGTGAATTTCACCACAAAGGTGATTCAGAAGCAAAGTGTAAAGATGACTTCTCGAGCACGTCCAAGTTAGAAGTTAAATTTGAAGAAAATGAAACAAAAAAATACCCCTTTCTTTCAGATGTTGCTAAAAATTTTAATGAACTTCTTGAGCATAAGCTTATTGATCTACCAGAGATGAAGCAACCCAACAAGTCTGGAAGAATTAATGACCCAAACTATTGCAAGTATAATGGGCTTGTGGGACACCCTCTGGAGAAGTGTTTTGTCTTCAGGGATAAAATCATGTAGTTGGGAAATGAGAAAAAAAATCTTCTTTAATGACGAGAAGGCCTATTCTTATCAAATCTCTATCACTTTTGGCTCGCTCAATTTGGTTCAAATACATTTTGAAGAGCGTAAGAAGGAACCAATAGAGCATGATAATCTTGAGTTGATGAAAGTGATGATGAAACTTGGACTCTAGTGACTAGGCGGAGATGCAAGAAGACGAGCCTATGAAAAGAGCCATCCAAGAAGATAACTAGAAGGAGGATGGTGAAAAAACCAAGAAAATAGAGGCTAGTTGAGATTCCAAAGAGGGCGAGGGTAGTGAAGTATCACCGCTAAAAAACTATGACATCATGTGACTTTAGAGAATTTTTGCCAAGTTGGTTTTAAGCAATGACTGCTCAAGTCAATCTTGAGGCATCTTGATTTAATATTAACAAAGACGGAGCAAAGGGTGAAAACCTACTAATAGAAGTTCCTTCATCTTCTAAAAAGCCTACTGAACCTCTTAGCCAAGAAACACATATACATGATATAAAAATCACATTTACAAATGATGATCTTCTACTTAGTGAAACCCTAAACAACCGTCCCTTGTATATGGTGGGTCATGTTCTAAGAAAGAAAATAAATAGAAACTTGGTATACGAGGGATCTGGGGTCAACATCCTGCCTATTCGCACAATTAAGGAACTTGACCTTACTACTGATAATCTTAGAAAAGTCGTTCGATGATCCAAGGGGGTCAAAGGTCCATAGGATCGATTAAGTTAGGGATTTATATGGATGATTTCCGATCAAATGCGTTGATGAATGTGATCAATGCTAAAAATTCATACAACATATTGCTTGGTAGGCCTTGGGTATACAATAATAAAATTATCTCACCCTCTTACTATCAATGCTTAAAGTATCTTAAAGGCAGAGTGGAAAGAAAAATAGTCGTTGATGATAAGCCATTCACTAAAGCTGAGTCACACTTTGGCGATGCAAAATTCTACTTGAAGAATTATGTTGTGAATGAAAAAATGGTTGATGATCTCATAAAAACCAAGTTCAATGATCTTACAACTAAGAAGGTCGAGGATACTATCAAAAAATTTGCCACTAAGAAGCCTCCCTCCATTTCAAAAAAAGGGAATATCACACCCTTAAAAAAGAAACCAACTTTTGTACTCTACTATGTACCAAAGGTAAAGTAGGATGAAGATCATTCATTCTATACCCAAGATAATGTAATACAGGGGCTAAATCTACCTATCAAGAGAACTGACGCAATAAACCCGCCCTCAAGGCTACTTGGAGAATTTGTGATGAAAAATTCGCCATAAGATATGACACTCCCTATGAAGTGTACAAAGAACGCCTAGATCCAAATGCTTACAAGTTATTTGTAGAGGATGGATATAGTCCTAATAAGCCATCAAGTAGGGAAAATTGTCATCAGAAAGTACAACTAGGCAGGCACGTGAAGGATTTGGGTACACTCCTCCTTTTCTATCTCCATAACAAGAATGGTTAGTAGCTACATCACCTTAGAAGAGGAGTCTATTACTTCTAACAAAAGACTCTCTGTCATGACCCGAGACTAACCCCTAGTCGTAACACGGTGCTTGAAACCACAAGTGATCCCAAGCTAACCCATTAGCTGGCATACTGCTTGAGAAACTGATTTAATATATTAAATAGCTAGTTCTTCTATGCGGAAAAATAATTATAATGAAATTTGAATAAGTATGTAACTAATAAAAATTTACAATCTAATAAAACTGAGGAAAGAACTCAAATTACATGACTTACTCTAACTGACATCTACGAAGCCTCTACTATACTGACTATAGATAGTTGGAACATGCATCCAACTACCACTAATCAATACATATGAAAAATTAAAAATACAACACATTACAAGAACTAAATCTAGTTGGAGTCCCCAAAATAGGAGAACTCATCACCTGCTAGCTAAAAGCTGTAACTATCTAATTATGATGTGTAGGCTATAACTAGTACCTATATTATGAGACAATGCAGCACATAGACATATATGTGGATCAGTACTTCTGGAATGTACTTAGTAAGTATCGGTGAATGCAATATGTAAAACTGAGTAGGTACAAAATCTTAAAAATATACATGCTAAGTATTAGTAGACTCACTAAGAGACTGAGATAAATTGAAAGCTGAAGCATCATAAAACATGTGTAACAACTATAATCTGATAAGCTGGTGAATCACTACACTTAGTTTCTTAAAACTTTACTTTTATAATATAAGTAGAACTGAAGCCGGAAAACAGTAAAACGTGGATACTATATGAATACTAGGTCTGAAACTACGTGATAAAAACTGAAATAACTCGAGGATCTGAATAAACAATTATACTGAGCACGAGTGCATAAACATTTAAAACCAAACATAGCATATACTAAGATGATTTGATTAACTAAATGACTAATAGCTGAATTAACTGATGCCTGAATACTGAATAACTAGTATCAGGATACTGACTAACTGATAACTGTTTACTGATTAACTGATAACTCAATACCGGTCATGTAAAACTGAACTGTACTTAGTCTAAATAACTGGACTAAAACTGCGGAGTACTATGCATATAAGGTAAGGACTAACTGAATAACATGAAATAACTGAGCATGAATAAGTGAAAACTGTAATATCTAAGGATACAAGACCAAGAATAAATCTGTAATCTAAAATAAGTCTAAAATACTGTAAACTATATAACTGAAAGTCTGTAAACTTTGTTAAGCAAACCTAAACTGAGAATACACTAAAATACTATACTAAGACTGTGAGAGGTATCATCTAACCAACATGCCCCAATCTGAGCTAATTGGGATCCAACCTGTAACCCTAGTTAAAAGGGTGTCAGTACTATGCCACAGGTACTAACACTGGCTATATGGATCCACTAATCTGATGTCCCGAAGGACTAGGGAGTCAGTCCTAAATTAGCGGGTGACCCATAAGAGAGTGTCAGTCCTGAACTGGTGGGTGACATCTCATAATCTTATGTTGGCTACGTAGTTCTCAAACTTAAGGACTTCTACTAAGGACCCAGTCCTAACTGGAGAGTGAGCCTCTATCCCTAGGTTAGCTCGGTGCTAATCCTACTCCCAACTAACTGACACTGGTACTGGACTAAACTAAGCTCAACTAAATGTTATTATATAACTGACAATGCTTATCATGAATATGAATATCTGAGTATGCTGATAAGATTCATGGATTATGTAATACCCTATACTTATCCTAGCTCAATTCAGCTCTTAGTTGCATGGTTAAGGGGCTAAAGTCTTGAAATTTTCACTAAGTGTTGGGGACTTAGTCATTTTCAAGACCCCTAAACTTTGATGATTTTTATTTTGTTCTTTCCAACCTCGAGACGTTAGTTTTAAAGTTAATTCATGTTCAATAATGTAAGAAGTATGTCTCAGGGGAGTTTCAGATTTTTTGGACAAGGTTTGGGTCATGTTTGGATCACGAATCTAGTAAGGCATCACGATAAGATCACATCGCGGTGACCCTGTAAACCGCATTCTAGTTGCAAATTTAATTGGCCTTTTTCTCTAATTCTCCTCTCAAAGAAACCCAAATCCTCTCCCAAGAATATCAATTTAATTACTTTCTCTCCAAGGAAACCAAGAATTCAAGTTCCCCAAGTTCAAGAACCTTCAAGAAAGTATCATGAATTGTGTTTTCCTCTCAAGTTAAAAGCTTAAGCTATGTGAGGTTTAGAAACAAGGATACTCTTTCATCCTTGTTGCCAAAACTTGTTTTAAAGTTAAAACTACATGAATTACAAATTAGGGTTCATACCCAAATTTTCTTATTTTGAGTTTGTGAAGATTACAAAGATGATTTAAGTATTTATGTGCATATTTATTCTCATCTATTTATGATTTAACTTGAAGATTTATATTATGAATTGAATTTAGTTATCTTGACTTGATATTGTTGAAAGATTTCAAGGTGATTATCGACAATGAAGCTCTATTGTGAAATTTTGAAAATTTAAGTATATATGCTATATACCCCAAGTATGAGTTTTGAGATTTTAAGAAGACTATGATCTTAAGTTTCTTTGACAATTTTATATCAAGACTTAAAGTAAGGATTGATCTTTTGATCCTAAGCTAAGACATGGAATCCACATTTGTTCATCTTGATTTTGATTTAAAGCAAAGAGAAGCATACATGGTTTTCATTATACAAACCTTGTGCTATTTTAAGGTGGATTTCCTAAAAGTATGAGCATATAAGTAATATGGAAGTAGTAGTTAGCATCGAATTGGGTATGAGTCCAAGGTCACATTCCCCAAAACTACGTGCCACCATAGGTTTAAGTCCCATTGTTGGTTAAGTATAATGATCACTTAAGTTATGGTTCTATTCCGATGGTAAGGGTAGGACAACTCTCACCAACATGGGTAATACATTGGACTCCATGATAGCTCACATGGTTTATATTGGTTAGTAGAACCTCCCTAAGAAAGAATAAAAAGTAAAGCTTTTAGAACTAAGTGTTATGGCTCACTAAGTTTATCCTTATGCTTCATTATATCATTTTTATGATTTTGCAGTCTTTGTTTTATTCAAGCTCAAGGTGAGTCATTTACATTTAGCATGCATCATTTGAAAGTTTATATAAATATTCAATTATTATTTTACTTATGCATTCACCCCCACATACTCAGTACATTCCAGAAGTACTGATCCACACATTTGTCTATGTGCTACATTGTCTCAAATGTAGGTACCACTTGTAGCTCACACTTCTTCATCAGACAGTTTGCAGCTTCCAGTTAGCAAGGTAAGAGTTCTTTTAATTCAAGGACTCGAGTCAACTCTAGGTCTAGTAGTATTTATTTCTATTCAGTTGTATTAATTAGGGATAATTGGGGGTCATGTCTCGCTTACCTATAGTCAGTACTAGTAGAGACTTCATAGACAGTCAGTAGAGTTGTTGTATTTGGTTTTAGTTTTGTTTTGTATGGCCAAAGCTGTAATCGTTTTAAATTGTTTTATTTTGAGCATGTTCAACTAAAGACTTCTTTTCCGCATGTTACTTCTAGTTTTATGTATTTTAATCAATAGCTTAAGCATCATGCCAATATAGGGTTAGCTTGGGATCTCTTATGGTTCTAAATACCATGTGACGTCTAGGGGGTAGTCTGGGGGCATTACAGATTAACTGTCGGAATACTTGAAAAGCTGAATTTATGTAAATCACATAGGTTTTGGGTGTTCATAACCCACCAGCACTGAATGGAATTAACAATAATGCCATATAAAAGATTTAAAACCATTGTAGGGGATCATTTTTAAAAAACCCAAAACTTAGGCATTTCATTAAACACATGAGAGCCATGAACTTAAGCATAAGAATGGATAAAATATGTGAGAATAACATGATTACAAGACTGAAATCATAACTTAGGGATTTAACATGAAGATCACAACATTGAAATTATGTAATGGGTCATTCCATTGAAAACACTTTTAAACATATACTTGGTATCAAAAAACAAGAGGTTCATGGAGTTGTTTCATCTTAAACATGGGAAAACCATAATTCAAAAATCAGAAAGGGTTCTTGGATTCCATTGGTGAAAGGGGACCCTGGATGAACTCTCACATA
Source organism: Capsicum annuum (assembly GCF_002878395.1). Lineage (NCBI taxonomy): Eukaryota > Viridiplantae > Streptophyta > Magnoliopsida > Solanales > Solanaceae > Capsicum > Capsicum annuum. Next base: position 192,238 of record NW_025830045.1, on the reverse strand, counting down.
CCTCAACTATCAAATTCGTGATGATTCTGCAGATCAGAAACTTGAATTCCTCGATTGCTTGAGAATGGGTTAGGGTTTATTCTTCAGAAAGGAAGAGGATTTCTTGAGAGGATTTGTGATTAAAAGAGAAAATATTCTCTTTAGGGACCTAAATTTCGTGTTATAGAGTGATTGGGTAAAGGAAAAAGACCCAAATGCCCATAAAATAACAAAAATCAAAAGCTGGATGTGATGGAGGGCGTGACGCGGGCTCCAGAGCACTGGAATAGAGGGCGAGGTGCTATCACTGTTTTGGGCTTCTAAACATACCCTTACACTCATTCAAAAATTCTGAAACTTACCCGAGATGTACTTTTAACACCCCCAATCATGAATCAACTCAAAAGTCAAAGTTTTAAGGTCAGAAAGACCAAAATAAAATCATCAAAGTTCAGGGGTCTTGGAAATGACTAAGCCCCAAATACTTAGCCAAATTTTTAAATTTTGGGTCCCTTAACATGCAACTGAGAGCTGAGACTTTTATGGGATATTACAGTATCTCCCTCTTGGGAATATTCGTCCTTGAATGAAACTGGTTAGACTAAGAGTACTAAAGCAACTGAGATCATATTTTGAACATGCATGACATGACTTGGAACATGACTACATAACTGACTTTGAGCATGATATATAAACTGAACTGATTTCATGAATACATGCAATGGCAAGAGAAAAGTTATAAGACTGATATAGAAACGAGAGAGTTAACTTATGAGTAAACATTACTTCAAGATGGATCTTGTTTCATGAGGAAAAGATGAAAGGTTTAGGACATAAATACTTGAGTAATTACAATACATCTACCCTTGGGATATTTCGTCCCCAGAATGATACTGATTTGGCTAAAATACTAAGGAAAGACTGAGATGATGCACGGGTCACTTACAGACTGAATCATGACTGGATATATAGAATTTAAAACTGAGGCATGATGCATGAACTGAGCTGAATTCATAAATTACCTGGATGCAAACAAAATTACCTCTTTGAATAGCCATATTCATGAGACTCCGAATAGTATGACTAGATGGAAAGATGGAAAATCATAGGAACTTGTCTATCTAACTGCTAGACTAGATTACTGGCTATACGGACTAAATCATACTAAAAGCTTTTACTCAACTATACATTACACTTCAAAACTACACTTCACTTGAGGCTACTTAAAATATTCACATGGGCACTGATAACTCAATCTACTGAAGTCTGAGTTGAACTGAATTATGTCACTATGATCAAGCTAACTTGAATCTACAAAGTGCACACATAACACTGTGATACTATTTTGAACCATGAATTCAATACCCCATACATTTTCACAGCTTCTCATCTCAAGAATAATTCTTCTTACCACTTCAACAACTAAAGTCAACCCCTTACCGAGAATTCACTGACGCACAATACATTCATCCACTTATAAACCAACATAAAATTCAAGCCTATCTTCATAACCACATGTCACACCCAATTTTTCCTGCAAAAAGTGGGATTCAACGTGACTACTCTTTTGGGATTGCTTAAAGAGGTGTAAAGAGTTGCCACCTAACGAATTAAGGTGCGTTAGGGCATAATTCTAGGCTAACTACAAACCTATTTCGTTATTTTTTTCTAGTTCACCATAAATTCGTGTAAGGGTTCAAATTACCTCGAAAGAAAGGTGTTAGGCACCTTTCGAAGTCCACAAAGGTGGTTCCCGATCGAATTTATATTTTACATGGGGATTTCATATGATCAAATAAGGGTCTCTTATTATTAACTTAATATTAACTAAGAGATAAAGTAATGAATAAACAAAGATCCTTTATTTATTTCTAATTATTGACTAGGTGGAGATAAAAAATAAGACAACAAATAATGTAAAGTAGATAAGCGAGGAGAGAGAAGAAAAGTAATTTCTAATAGAAATATTTATTAATTTAAAAACCTAAACTACCCCAAGCAAATAAGCATGTAAAGTCAAAAAGAACGGATTTGAAAAATCAAACAAAAGAATGTTTTTGGCTTCATTCGGATCGAAATCCCAACTTGTTTAATCATTATCCTACGCATTAGCTGGCAGTCGAATTCTTAGTGATGATGTCATAAGTCGTGTAATATATGTTGAGTATCATCACTTTCGAATGACTACCCCCCTCCCCCAGCTAGGCTGGTTGTTAACCTAAAGGCGTACTAAAAAAAGAGATAAAACTAACGCCTTTGAAATGCCTATCGTTCCAACTTAACGTCCAAGATGCATTGGACTTTATTATTTTGGGGTTGTGGGCTAGACAAACAAAGCTATATTTCCTAGAACTAGAAGCACGTAAAACACAAAGGACGTCAAGTAGCACGTAATGGTCTCAACGAAGCTTCTTGGTTAATTAAGAGTGATTAAGGTATTTGACATGTTGAACAAATAATCCTTTATTCATTTTGGATAAACCTATAGACATGGTATCTAGGTGTCACATAATTGTTATCGATGAAGGAATATTGTTAAATAATTTTTAAACGGTGTTGTAAATTTGTTGAGAATAAAAGAGGCATGTCAAAATAAATATGTTGGGAAGTGACACCCATAAATTTTGTTATGCAAAGCATATTATTAAAAAATATTGGAGATTAATTTTAGGATACTAGAAAATATATTTACTTGCTAAAATAATTAACATGTTAAAGATTACTTCAAAAATATTGTTGGAAGTTCATTTTTAATGCTGAAAATTTATTTTTTTTATGCTGGAATTTACTATGAACATGCTAGAAAATACATTGACATGCTTAAATTTAATGTTTAACACGCTGGAAAATATATTAACATGCTTAAATTTAAATTAATATTTTGGATGTTAGTTAAAATCCCAAAAGAAAGATTTCTTATTGGATCAATTAATAAGTCGTGGATTAAATTTGCCTAAGCGATTCACATATTAAAAATCTAAGATTTGTTTTCCTAAGTGATTCACATAGCACATAATACACATAAACCTAAGTTGTGTTTGCCTATGCGATTCATAGAGCACATAAATCCCGCCCCCAAGCATTCCTTATATTTTATTATTTCATAGGAGCATTTATACAAAATTACAGACCAAAAAGGTAGAATTAAACTAAAGTATAATGTAGTCCCTCTCAACCTCAGGTGACACTTCAATTCCCAAACCTATTCAACATAATGACATAGCATGACAAGAAAAAATAAACAAACGAAATATTGTGGCATGACTTCAAACACACACGCACACAAAAAAGATGGCCAAACAATGATATAGTAGCCAAAACACCAAATAATTCCTATAGACATGCTTTATAATCTCATCACATAAGATATTGAATTGCATCGACAAGAAACTTACCTATAAGTTGCAAAGAAAAATTAATAAAGAAGACCTTATCACAACAGTTGAAATAATAATTGAGGGGAATTGACTTCCTCCTTCAAAACCAAAATGCCCAAGGATCTTGATAATAATTATGAACGTGACTTGAACGGAGCAATTAGCTGTGAGAATTCAAAAGATCAAGATTAAAGCATAAGATATCGTCAAAGTATAGAAGAGAAGGAGTATGAATGATGTTTATCTTTTGTATATGAGAGAGTAGAAAGGATTAGGAGTTGAATGAAAAAGTGCAAAGAAAAGTGATTTATATAGCACCATTGTAACGCCCCAAAATCGGGTCCCAAGACGTCACATGGTGCTTAGGATCACAAGTGACCCCAAGCTAACCCTTCTACTGGCATAACTCATAAGCAACCAAACAAAAAGTATAAATCTATACAAATCTGCGGAAAATAACTCTTTTCTGAATATGATAGATACAAAACTAAATTTACAAGATTACAACTCTGCTTCTACAACCAAAACTGAAATGGAATACATCAACTTCTACTGACTGTCTATGAAGCCTCTACTAGTACTGACTATAGGTATCCGGGTCATGACTCTCGACTAACCCAACTAAATACGACTGAATAAAGAAAATACAACACTTATCGAACTATATAACTAACTTAAGTCCTTGAATCAAAAGGACTCATCACCTACTGACTGGATGCCGCGATCTGACTGGATCTGAAGATGTACACTATACCTTGTACCTACATTCCAAGAAAATGTAGTCTACATACGAATATATGGATCAGTACCATGGAAACATACCGAGCATATGGGGGTGCAATGCATATATAAAATAATATCTTAATATCATCACAGTTTATAAAATTACGCATGCTAATATAAATGACTCACTTAGCTCGAATTAAAATCATCATAATCATAAGAGAGTAAAATATATTGGGTGAACATGTGAGTCATCATAATAAATCTCAATTCACTTCCATCTCAATTCCGAATCATCAAAGCAATCAAATCTCATAACAATTCTCTTTGGAATATATGTTCATTAAATCTTTCAAAAACAATGACTTTCTCAAACTCAGTCTTTCAAACAAATATGTTTTTATCTCAGATAAAAGAATAAGACTTTTCATATTAGATAGGAGAATACACACACACACATTGGGAGATCTCATAATCGACATAAACCATGTGAGCCACATGGAGTCCAATGTACAACCCACGTTGGGGAGAGCCATCCTATCCTTGCCATTGGAGTAGGACTATAAGTATCAAATCCAAAAATTAGTGATCACTATATATAATCAGCCTCAATTCTGGCTCCTATGGGGGCACGTAGTTCTAGGAAAGTACCAACACGGCTACCCCTTTTTCATAATAAATCAAAATGTGGATTTCTTTTCTCATTTGAGTTCAAAAATAACTCTTTCAAGACCAAAAGGTCAAATCATTCAAATCTCAAAGTGTGCATAACACATTACTTTCAAAAAAATCATAATTCTCAAATGGGGTTCAAAACCCATATATCAATACTTGAGCAAAATATTTCAAGATTCACACTTTATGTAGCAAACATTTATAATTCATATGAAAATCTGGAGATTCAACTTGAAACATGATATTAACATCAATATTCAAGGAATTTATCTTCAAGACATCATAAAAATATAATAATCTTTTGAACAAGAGCGTAGGATAATAGTTTCTATCTCAAATTTATATCAAAGCATGTAAAATCATATATCTTTGTAAAATAATACAAATTTTGGGCACAAGAACGAAAGGATGTTCTTATTGAAAAACTCCACAAACCTTAAACTTGAAGCTTTGAATGAACTCTTGACCTTGGGAATCTATTCGTGAAAATAATGAATGTTTCTTGTAGCCCTCGAAATGGGGATTCCGAATCTCGAAGAATTATTGAAAACTAATGGTTGAATCTTGAGATATTTGAATTTTTAGGTTGAAACTCTAATGAATGTTCTTGGTGATTTTGAGAGAAAGTAAATTTATTTTGGTGTTATGGGAGTTTAATCCCGTGTTATAGACATATATAGAGGTATTTTTGGCACTTGGAAGTGAGGTATGCGGCGCATTGCTTATTGCACACATTTAAGTATGCGCCGCATTGCTTATCGCACACATTTAAGTATGCGCCGCATTGCTTATCACACACCTATTCCAGTAGCCATGTGCGATTGGTTAGGCGACGCACTCTACTTCACAAAGCCATAACTCCTTGCTCGGTGTTGGATTTTGATGAAATTGGTATCGTTGAAAAGATAATTAAATTTTCTACAATTTTATAGGTCTTGGGATGAAAAATTCCATTTATATTAAGAGATATTCATGTTTGAAGTTGATCCTTGTAGAATTGAATGTCAAACTTTGGATGAATCAATTGGTCTTAGCTCAACTTTGTTCTAGGTCATTGCTATGAAAATTTTTCACCTCTAAACTACTACATAGACTAGGATAATGATCATGAAACTTGTATTCATGTGAGAATCACTTGGCTTAGAGCTTAGACACGCAGTAATGACGGTTAGAATTCCAGCACGAAAATACGGGGTATTACAACCATCCAGTAAAAAATAAAGGAAGGAGAATATTTAATCTCTCCATTAAAGAGATTTTTTTTTCCTTAAATAAATACACTGAATCAATTAAGTAAAACAAAACAGGTCCTATTTACCATAACAGACAAATCAGAATGTATTCAATTATATTTAAACCAACGATTCGGACAATCAAAATATTAATCAAGCTGTAAAATGGGACAAAGATGATATTTTTTTCATATACAATTAAAATGCACAATCACATTATAATTAAGGGATATCATCTATTTTAGTTAAGGAAACAAAACAATCACAATCCACCGAGGGAATCAATATACTACTGTAATCATGCGAGTAATTCAATCAACTAAATCATATTTCATTTTTAAAGTTACAAAGTGTCAAAGACCGTAAATAAGCACAAAAGAAATTCCATGAAATCAATCCTAATTAATATCTAAGGTTAATATAAGTTCACAATAATTGGACATGATAGCATAAATGTTCACAACTTCACTAATTTTGTATAATAATAAAGAGAAACCTGTCAAAAATAAAGCAAAAGAAGGGTAGTAGAGGCTGTAGGCAAGACTTAAACATGAAAACTAACCTGAGACGGATTCTCATATGTGAATCCGCTATGCACTTAATAATTTTATTTTTGTGATGTGCTGTCGTCCTCATTGTCATTTTGATTGGCTAAGAAAGACAAGAAAGATGGAGCGATGACGTTGTTTCTAGCAGCGGTGCAGGTTTTGTCGGTGGAGATGCTGGTGTCATGGGGGGTTTGTTGACAGGAGCAGCGCAGCTAGAAAGGTTTTTGAGGTTCACCGGTCATGGGAGAAGTTCAATCTTGAGGCTGGTTCGCCGGAGGGTCCTCAGCTGCATAGCGGTGGCGGCATTTGTAGCATTACTTGAGAGAGAGGACGAGAAAAAAGGGGGTCGCCAGTCATGGTTATCCATCGACGGAGCCAACAGGGTTTCGATAATGGAGAGAGAAAGAAAAGGAGGAAATAAGGGATGCCACTTTTTGGGGGTTTACAGGCCATGGAAATCGGTGCCATGGTGGTGGCTGGCCGGTGGCAGTGATCGACGGTGGTGTTTAGAGAGAGAAAGAGCAGGAGGCTATGCGGATGATTTTTGTTGGAATGGGATTAGGGTTTCTTTTGGTGTATAAAAGGAAAGAAAAGGTGATTTGATCTCAGCCGTCGGATCAATTTTTCTCCACGACTGAGATTAAAAGGATTTTAAAATAGGCTAAAATTGGATTTTATTTTTGAGATAAAAAATTGAAATCAATTTGTCTAAAATTGACATCAATTAAGTATAAAAATGGCTAAAAATTAAATATATAGGAAAATCAAATAAAGTAGGATATTATTTTAAAAATAATAATGATTAACAATACTAATACTAATAATAATAATAGACAATGTATTTGTAAATCGTGAGTGTACATATTTACGAAAATGATTTAATAAATATTAATATAATTATGTAAAATATTATATTTGAATTAATAAATTTTAAAAAGTGATAATAAAGCGTAATAAAATAATTTGTATATTTTTAAAATCATGAATGTGACATACCAATATCTATTTAATACAAGAATAATGTATAAAAATATTAATATTTAAAATTAAATAATTTTAATAAAACATAGCCTAAGAGAGCATCGGGAGGTCAAAATTGGGTGTCAACAGCTGCCCCTTCATTTCTTGAGAATGATGAAAGAATTGTCGAGCAACGAAAATTGACGTAGTAGCCAATTTTTTTTTGACCGAGTAGAGGATTTGTTAAATGAGAGCGACAGGAGGTGATTTTAAAAATAACGCGGCCGAGTCTTTGGTTTTAAATTGCCTACATATCTCTGGTTTTATAGGAATCAAGCCGTGTGTAGTTCTAGATATAGGAATGAATAATATTTCTAAAGAGTGTAAATGATAGAGGACGAGAAATCAGCGATGGTATTATGGATCAATGACATGGGAATCAATAGAATTTGGGAACAATGACATGAAGAGGGGACTAAAAGTGAAATGTTGGTGAGTTTTGACTTGAGTTTGTGTGACAGACGGCTAAATAGGGTAATATTTCAAAAACAAGAACAAAAAATATTTCTGTTTGTTACTCCTTCTCTATCACCTACGTACTTTACAATATACTAGATAACAAAGGTTAAAGTATGCAAACAATAAGAAATTGATAAACATAAAGTAAATATGGAGTAAAAAAAGCATATTTGTTGTACTGTTGGATCAGCCGTTGGGCTTCTCGATATGATGTTGGATCAGCTATTGGGCTTCTCGATGCAGCGTTGGATCGGCTGTTGGGCTTCTTAATATGACATTGGATCAATTGTTGGGATTCTCAATATGACATTGGATCGGTTATTGGGCCTCTCGATGTAGTGTTGAATCAACTATTAGGCTTATCGATATGATGTTAAATCTCGTAATGCAGCATTGGATCAGCTATTGGGCTTCTCAATATGACATTGTATCAACTGTTGGGCTTCTCTACATCACATTGGATCAGTTATTGGGCCTCTCGATGTAGCGTTGGATCAACTGTTAGTCTTATCGATATGATGTTGGATCGGCTGTTGGGTCTTTCGATGCAATATTGGATCAACTGTTAGGCTTCTCAATATGATATTAGATCGGCTATTGGGACTCTCATTGCAGTGTTGGATCAGCTATTAGGCTTCTCGATATGATATTGGATCAGCTGTTGGGCCTCTAGATGCAGTGTTGGATCAACTATTGGGCTTTTCGATATGATGTTAGATTAGATGTAGGGCCTGTCGTGATAGAATAATTCCTATCATCTGTACTTGTTAGTCCTGCCACTTTTAGCCCAACTAAATAAAATAGTTAGCATGGATATATATGTATATATAGAAGATTAAACAATGTAGTGAAAGAAACCATAACAATAATAATAAGAGGAGATAAGAAAGCGTATCTATAGTACTATTCGATCAGCTATTGGGCTTCTCGACATAAGTTGGATTGGATGTTGGGTCTCTCGCGATGGTGTGATTATGTCATTTGTACCTATTAATATAGTACTCAAAGAAAAATTGTCAGTCAAAAAGAAATATTGAATTGTATCTTGCTCGATTTGACTCCTTGGTCGTTATTTCTACTCAATGGATTGTTGGGACTTGTACTCCATCATGGTGAAATTTTTGAGGAATTCTAAAAATTTTTAACCCCAGTTTAGAATGAAAGACACCTTTCACACGTCATTGTGAAATTGATATATTGTTTACTTGTGAAAATTTTTTAGGCGTATTTGAAACCTCAAAAATTCTGCCCCAGCTTTTGTCGTTGGAGTCTTATATTCCTGTACCACTCAAAGAAAACATTAGTCTAAGAGAAATGGTTGTCCTACATTTGAATATCATAACCTCAATTATAATCTGCCTTTCTATGCTCAATAGTTAGGCCTATTAGCCTGACGCTTTGTAAGAGAGGGAAAAGAAAATATTTTATTAGATTAAGACCAGACCCAAAGAGGGATGCCTATGTATCCAAATGGAAGTCAGGTAGAACGTAGTTCATGATTATAAAGAAATACAGATAAGATAGAATAGTGTTATTTATCCATAAGGCGGATAAATGGAGACTGACAACATCGTTTATTTTCATGAGTGGTGCATGTTGAAGGAAACTGTTGAGAGGGTGCGTGAGTAACGCAAGGATAAGGAGATTCAGTCCAAATAATGTTTTACCTTGGGAGAGAGAAAAGAGAGATGAAATCTTTTTGGATATTGAGCATATTTTTCATATTGCAGATTCTCAATAAGATAAACAAGTCGAACGAAAATTACCACATAACACATAGGTTCAAAACATAATAAATATAAAACAAAAGGCATTCTAGGATGAAGACTAAAACTTAATAAGTGATCTAGGCGTAAAAATTTGAGATCCTAACGCACGAAACATGATAGCAATAGAACATGATGTCGATTTTCAATTGTGATTGTAAAGAAGATAAGTAAGATAGGAAATGAACAAGGTCAACTTTTGTTGAACATCAGACTTGTTGATTCTCATCATATTGTTGATATATCCAACTCCATTAGAAAAGGACAAAATAGGGAAAAAGCAAATTTTACTATGATGAGACCAAACTCATTAAATGAGTGCCTACATATCCCTCATATAGGGGAATCAGGTCGATCGTAGTTCAAATTGAGACTTATAGAAATTCAAACAGCGGGATGAAGATAAATTATAATTAAAATAACCAAGAAAACTTGTCAAATATAAATGCAAGAACAAAATAACAAATACAACATATGCATATAAGTCATGAAGACATTAATAGATTTATCAGGATGTATATTCCTTAGTAAAGAAATATACGATTAAGATCTAGAGAATAAGAGTGGTTTTGACAAGGTCCCTTCAAGCGGACGACTTGAGAGTGGGAAAGCTCGTGGCTATCGACTTACCGCTGATCAACTGATCCACAAGGTATTTCCCGAAAGGTGATTTAGGAAAAAATATCCTTGTACCCACACAACCGTTCATAAAAGAAAAATAAAGAAGGTTCCAATTTAGAGGAAAATTTGAGCGAAATGCCACTTATATAAAGCAGTAACACACAGCACATAGCAAAAAATATAATAACACGCTTAGCGATATAAAAGTAAATAAACATTAAAGCACATAGCCAACAAAAGGGGAAAGAGGGAAAGGGTAGGCATGGAGAAAATAAAACACACAATAAATCATGATATAAGAAGTAATAGTTTAATAGAGAAGATAATTACGAAAAAATAAAACAAAGAAAATAACAGAATCCCACATAAAACACAAGATCGTAATGGTTATAACCTAAGAGCCCCAGCAGAGTCTTCATTCTGTCACGCCCCATTTTTCTTGTGAAAAGTGGGACTCGACGTGACTACTCTTTTGGGATTGTTTAAAGAGGTGTGAAGAGTCGCCATCTAATGAATAGAGGTGCGTTAGGGCACCATTCTAGGATAACTATGAACCTATTTTGTTATTTTTATCTAGTTCACCAGAAATTCGGGTAAGGGTTCAAATTACCTCGAAAGGAAGGTGTTAGGTACCTTTCGAGGTCCACTAAGGTGGTTCCCGGATGAATTCATTTTTTACGTAGGGATTCTTTGTGATCAAATAAAGGTCGCTTATTATTAACTTAATGTTAACTAAGTGATAAAGTAATGAATACACAAACATCCTTTATTTATTTCTAATTATTAACTAGGTGGAGATAAAAAAAAGACAACAGATAATGTAAAGTAGATAAGCGAGGAGAGAGAACGAAAGCAATTTATAACTGAGATATTTATTAATTTAAAAACCTAAACTACCCCAAGCAAATAAGCATGAAAAGTAAAAAAGAATGAATTTGAAAAATCAAACAAAAGAATGTTTTTGGTTTCATTCAGATCAAAGCCCCAACTTGTTTAATTATCATCCGACCTATTAGCCGACAATTGGATTCTTAGACAAGTGACAATGTCATAAGTCATGTAATATATATTGGGTCTCATCACTTTCGAATGACTACCCTCCCCTTCAACTAGGCTGGTTGTTAACCTAAAGGCGTACTAAAAAGGGGATAAAACTAACGCCTCTAGAAATGCCTATCGTCCCAACTTATCGTCAAAGATGCATTGGACTTTGCTATTTTGGAATTGTGGTCTATACAAACAAAGCTATGTTTTATAGAACTCAAAACACGCAAAACAAGAAGAACGTCAAGTAGCACGTAATGGTCTCAATGAAGCCTCTTGGTTAATTAAGAGATGATTAAGGTGATTGACATGTTGAACAAATAATCCTTAATTCATTTTGGTTAAATCTATAGACATGGTATCTAGGTGTCACATAATTTCTATCGATGAAGGAATATTGTCAAACCATTTTTAAACATTGTTGTTAATTTTTGAGAATAAAAGAGGCATGTCAAAGTAAATATGTTGGGAAGTGATACCCATCAATTTTGTTATGCAAAGCGTATTGTAAAAAAAATATTGGAGATTAATTTTAGGACGCTAGAAAACATATTCATTTGCTAAAATAATTAACATGTTAAGGATTACTTCAAAGATACCGTTGGAAGTTCATTAACATGCTGAAAATTCATTTTTTGTAATGCTGGAATTTACTATGAACATGTTGGAAAATACATTCACATGATTAAATTTAATGTTGAATATGCTAGAAAATATATTAACATGCTTAAATTCAAATTAATATTTTGGATGTTAGTTAAAATCCTAATACCAAGTTTTCTAATTAGATCAATTAATAAGACGTAGATTAAATTTGCTTAAGCGATTCACGTATTAATAAATTCTAGATTTGTTTGCCTAAGTGATTCACATAGCACATAATACACATAAACCTAAGTTGTGTTTGCCTACGCGATTCATAGAGCATATAAATCCCGCCCCCCAAGCACTCCCTACATTTTAATATTACATGGAAGCATTTATACAAAATTACAGATCAAAAAGGAAGAATTAAACTAAAGCATCATGTAGTCCCTCTCAACCTCGGGCGACTCTTCAATTCCCAAACCTGTTCAACACAATGACTTAGCATGGCAAGCAAAAAAAAATAAACGAAATATTGTGGCATGACTTCAAATACACACACAAAAAAAAGGTCAAATAATGATATAGCAACCAAAACACCAAATAATTTCTATGTCCATGCTTTATAGTCTCATCACATAAGATATTAAATTGCTTTGACAAGAAACTTACCGGTAAGTCGCAAAGAAAAATTAATAAAGAAGACCTTATCACAACAATTGAAATAATAAAGTAGAATTGACTGTCTCCTTCAAAACTAAAATGCCCAAGGAGCTTGACAATATTTATGAACGTGACTTGAACAGAGCAATTAGCAGTCAGAATTCAAAAGATCAAGATAAGAACATAAGATGTCGTCAAAGTATAGAATAGAAGAAGGAGTATGAATGATGTTTGTCTTTTGTATATGAGAGAGTAGAAGGGATTAGGAGTTGAATCAAAAAGTACACCAGTTAGTAAAAAATAAAGGAAGGAGAATCAGTCCATTGAGGAGATTTTTTCTTTAAATAAATACACCAAATCAATTAAGTAAAACAAAGCAGCTCCTATTTACCATAACAGACAAATCAAAATGTATTCAAATATATTTAAACCAACGAGTAGGACAATCAAAATATTAATCAATCCTTAAAATGGGACATAGATGATATTTTCCATATACAATTAAAATGCACAATCAGATCATAATTAAGGGATATCATCTATTTTAGTTAAGGTAATAAAACAATCACAATCCACTGAGGGAATCAATATACTACTATAATCATGCGAGCAATTCAATCAACCAAATTATATTTCATTTTTAAAGTTACAAAGTTTCAACGACAATAAATAAGCACCAAAAGAAAGTCCATGAAATCAATCCCAATTAAAATCTAAGGTTAATAGAAGTTCACAATAATTGGATATGATAGCATAGATGTTCACAACTTCACCAATTTCGTATAATAATAAAGACAAACCTGTCAAAAATGAAGCAAAAAGAAGGGTAGTAGAGGTTGTAGGCAAGACTTAAACATGAAAACAAACCCGAGTCGGATTCTCATATGTGAATCCGCCATGCATTTAATAATTTTGTTACCTTGATGTTCTGTCGTCCTCATTATCATTTTGATTGACAAGAAAGACACAAAAGATAGAGTGGTGGCATTGTTTCTAGCAGCGGTACGGGTTTCACCGGTGGAGACGCTGGTTGCATGGAGGGTTTGTTGACTGGAACAGCGGTGGTTGGAAATACTGTTGAGGTTCACCAGTTATGGGATATGGTCGGTCTTGAGAACGGTTTGCTAGAGGAGCTCAGCCACATAGAGGTGGTGGAGGTTGTAGCGTCACTTGAGAGAGGCCAAGAAAAAAGAGGGTCGCCAATCATGGTTGTCCATCGGCGGCAGCAGTGGGGTTTCGCTAATGGAGAGAGAGAAAAGGAGGAAAGAAGGGACGCTGCTTTTTGGGGGTTTACCGGCCATGGAAATCGATGCCATGGTGGTGGCTAGCCAATGGCAGTGATTGAGAGTGGTGTTTAGAGAGAGAAGGGAGAATGGAGATAGAAAAAGCAGGAGGCTATGCAGTTGATTTTTGTTGGAATGGGATTAGGGTTTCTTTTGGTGTACAAAAGGAAAGAGAAGGTGATTTGATCTCAGCTGTCAGATCAGTTTTGATCCACGACTGAGATTAAAAGGATTTAAAAAGGGGCTAAAATTGAGTTTTAATTTTGAGATAAAAAATTGACATCAATTTGTCAAAAATTGACATCAATTGAGTTTAAAAAATAGCTAAAAATTAAATATATAGGGAAATCAAATAAAGCAAGCTATTATTTTAAAAATAATAATGATTACTAATAATAATGGATAATGTATTTATAAATCGTGAGTGTGAATATTTACGAAAATGATTTAATAAATATTAATAGAATTATGTTATATTTGAATTAATAAATTTTAAAAAGTGATAATAAAACGTAATAAAATAAGTTGTATATTTTTAAAATCATGAATATGACACGCCAATATCTATTTATAACAAGAATAATCTGTTAAAAATATTAATATTGGAAATTAAATAATTTTGATAAAATAGCAGCCTAAAAGAGCATCGAGAGGTCAAAATTGGGTGTCAACACCACACACGAACTTCTAGGCAAACAACCACAAAAGCATCTTTCTCATATTCTCTAAACTCCTATCAATAACAACTTTCATGCACTATTCTTAAGAAGACACTCTCAACTTACCATGACATATACAAAAAGCTTAACCTCTATCTTCCTTCAACACTATAGCCTTAGATACAACAAGCACACTAGAATATTTTCTTAAACAAGAAATATTTACTCTCTCCCATCTAAATAATTACTCATCACCACTATCATTACATAAGGAGAGGTCACTGAAAGGTTAGAACACGAGGACCTAAAACATAAAAGAATACTATGCATAGCTTGGACACTTAACTAAGGCCTGAGGAATAGAGTATCAAAAGCATGATTTCATCAAATAGAGATAAACTGAGGACATACATGATATAATCTGAATTTCACTAATCATTAAGAGTGTACCATGAGTACCTACTGCTGAACATTCTGTAAAATATTAGTACATAAGTCATGAGTTGCATGACATGAGTTTGGAGTTCATAATTTCATGGAATATGATTCTTACTGATGAGTGAACTATAACTCCTCATACAAGGATCTGGAAGCATACGTAATTCTATGAAAAGTGCATGAATATGAGCTTTGATCATAAGGCTGAATTATACGACATGAGTAGATGTCGTGATAACTGAAATACAACACTTTGCGCTGAGAAAAGAATGGGTCCGGTATCTTCCTCCCTTACTGTTGTTCTACAACACACTGGCAGCACTACTAAAATCTAAGAGCTTGACTTGATTACTTATTCTACATCTCCCTCTTAGTTTTAAGCTATCATGCTAAGTCTATGGACTCTTAATAAATTCTAAAGTGGACTGCAACCTTTTTACTCTAGAGTATGAGATATAACAACACATATCGATAATAATCTCACCCTGAAGGACTATACCTGACAATGTAAAACCCACTGCTAATACTTTCTTCTGAGATAGAACTCTTAACTTTCTATAGTCCCAAAAATCATCATACAATAGCTTAAACACTGACTAACTTAGAATTTTCAGGGGTAACACCTGATACTGAGCTCACACCATCAAGAATTTCAACTTTGCTTTTGATTAGCTCAATCATCCAAGATTCAAATTTAGATTCTAACACTTAACACTAATATCCCCAAAACTTTAATGAACCATACTAAATTTTTTCATAGCCTACTAATATCATATCCCCAAACTTATATTTCTTCCTAAACCATGAGAATTATCACTACACCAACATACCTAACATCAACAACATATAATTTAGAACCAACATACATAAATTCTTGCATACACTACTTCAAGCCTACTGATTCACTTTTCATATAGATATCCCTATGATACATAATCTGTTTAATCCAGATAAAACTATCCCAACTCTGCTAATGCTAAACTTCTGGGTTCATGCTTCTAACTCTAGATCATATGCTATCAAAGAATTCTGAGAAGGGATCTGAAAGCACATCTGACTTTGGCTTAGTGCGTGATTTTCATGAACATGATGAAGTCTTTCAAACTTCAAAACTAAAAAACACTACTGGGATACTTTCTATCCTGCGTGCAATCCCATAATTGTATATGGGGAATATCTGAGAAAACTCTTTCTATTAGGATTTAAGTTGGGCTATTTCTGTAGCCTAAAAAATAAGGCAGAGTTGGTATGAATGGATTCATGTAAAAATCTGCATAAGTTCCCTAGAGAACACAACTACTACATGATCCGAGACATGAAAGAAGGGAAATATTTCTTAAATTCCTCGTAGCCTCTCGAAGAAACGTGCAGGTATCTCCATACCATTCCACAAGACTCTACTAGACACGACTTCTTAGATACCCTAGGACACTTGAAATCTGTGCTCTAATCCTAAGTTTTTCACAACCTGAGACTACCCTCTAGTCGTAACACGGTGCTTGAAACCACAAGTGATCCCAAGCTAACCCATGAGCTAACATACTGCTTGGGCAACTGATTCAATATATTAAATAGCTAGTTTTGCTGTGCAAAAACATAATAATAATGAAATTTGAATAAGTATGTAACTGATAAAAATTTATAATTTGATAAAATTAAGGAAAGAACTCAAATTACATGACTGACTCTGACTGACATCTATGAAGCCTCTACTATACTGACTATGGATAGATGCAACATGCCTCCAACTAACACTAATCAATATATATGGAAAATAAAAAATACAACATAGTACAGGAACTAAAACATATTGGAGTCCCCGAAATAAGAGAACTCATCACCTACTAGCTGGAAGCTACAACTGTCTGATTATGATGCATAGGCTATAACTGGTACCTACATTATGAGACAATGTAACACATAGACATAAATATGGATCAGTACTTCTGGAATATACTAAGTAAGTGGGGGTGAATGCAATACATAAAACTAAGTAGGTACAAAATCTTTAAAACAAGCATGCTAAGTGTTAGTAAACTCACCAAGAGACTGAGATAAACTGAAAGCTGAAGTATCTTAAAACATACATAACAAATCTAATCTGATAAGATGGTGAATCACTATACTTAGTTTCTTAAAACTTTACTTTTATAATATAAGTAGAACTAAAGCTGAAAAATGGTAAAACATAGATACTGTAAAAATACTGGGTCTGAAACTACATGATGAAAACTGACATAACTCGAGGTTATGAATATACAATTATACTGAGTACGAATGCATAAATATACAAAACCAAACATAGCATACACTAAGCTAATCTGATTAACTAAATGACTGATAGCTGAATACTGAATAACTGATGTCTGAATACTGACTAACTGGTACCTTAATACTGATCAACTGATAATTGTATACTAATTAATTGATAACTCAATACCGGTCATGTATGACCGAACTATACTTAGTCTGAATAATTGGACTAAAACTGTGGAGTACTATGCATATGAGGTAAGGACTAACTTAATAATGTGAAATAACTAAGCATGAATACGTAAAATCTGTAATATCTAAGGATGCATAACCAAGAATAAATCTATAATCTAAAATAAGTCTGATGTTTGAAAGACTGTAAACTATATAACTGAAAGTTTGTACACTTGGTCAAGCAAACCTGAACTGAGAATACACTGAAATACTGCACTGAGATTGTGGGAGGTATTATCTAATCGACATGCCTTAATCTGAGATAATTGGGGTCCAACCTATAACCCCAGTTGAAAGGGTGTCAGTACCGTTCTATAGGTACTAACATTGGCTATGTGGATCCACTAATCTGATGTCCCAAAGGACTAGGGAGTCAGTCCTAAACTGATTGGTGACCCCTAAGAGAGTGTCAGTCCTACATAGGTGGGTGACTTCTCATAATCCTATCCTGGCTATGTAGTTCTAGAGCTTAGGGACTGCTACTAAGGATTGAGTCCTAATTGGTGGGTGAGCCCCCATCCCTAGGTTTGCTCGGTGCTAAATTCTGCTCACAACTGAACTGACACTGGTACTGGATTGAACTAAAATCAACTGAATATTATTATATAACTGATAGTGCTCATTATGAATATGAATATCTAAGTATGTTGATAAGATTTATGGATTAACTATCTGAATACTTGAAAAACTGAATTTTTGTAAATCACATAGGTATCGGGTGTTCATAACCCACCAGCATTGAAATAAATTAACAACAATGCCATATAAAAGCTTTAAAACTATAGTAGGGGATCATTTTTCAAAAACCCAACACTTAGGCATTTCATCAAACTCATGAGAGTCATGAACTTAAGCATGAGAATGGATAAAATGTGTGAGAATAACATGATTACAAGACTGAAATCATAACTTAGGGATTTAACATAAAGATTAGAACATTTAAACATGTAATGGCTCATTCCATTGAAAACACTTATAAACATATACATGGATTCAAATAATAGGTAACTTTAGGATTCGTGGATTGTTGAATGATCATTTTGATGTGCTTGTTTTGGTTTATCGCATTCACTCAAATGTATTTATTTCACTAAGGGATGCCCCGAGATAAAACTTATTCATCAAAAAATGCCCCAAATATTATGTACGCGAAGGATGTTCGTGATCAAGGCCCGAGGAATTGGGTAGAGCATAGTTTAGGGTAGTTTAGATTCTCATTTTGGTAATTTTTTTAATTTTTGGACTGTATTAATTGGACTGGAGATGGACATTATATTTTTAGAACTTTGGTTGTTTGTTTGTTCGTTAGTTTGTGTATGTGTTTCTTTGCGAGTTTATCATCTCACTGTGTCATATTAGCCGATATAACTTAACAAAGCGATGATGGTTGAACCACGAAACCGAGGAATGCCTAACACCTTTTCTTCGGTCAATAGAATTCCTTAACCAAACTTTCTGTTCATGGATCAATTTTGAGAGTCAACTATTTTTTAAAAGGAAATTTAAAAAGGTGACTTGGCACTCCAAATAATCTCAAGTGGCGACTCTGGAGTTTAATTGCAAACATCCTTTTTTGAAACATATTGTATTTTGTGGCTTTAATAGTTAAAACCCTTTTGAACATTAAAAATAATTTCCTTTTGGTAAAAAGAGTGTGATATATGAATGACTTGCAAGCCTTGGTATGACGATACCAATATGGGAATGACTTAATAAAAGACTCCATGGATAAGAATTTGTGTAAAATGTTTTAACTTTTCTTTAAAGAAAATTGTGTAGTTTAATCGAAAAGTATATGTCCTCGTGATCAACTCTCGAAACTTGTGTTTTGCCATCATAGGGATGTCGTACCTTTATTGGATGACGAATAGTGTACTTAACATGAGGATAATATGGTGGCTCTGGTCTATTGGTAATTTTAGCGTAATCTCAGTACTTGCAGCAAACATGGACTGACGCCCTGCCGATTAGGGAGTAACAGATCTATATAGCTCATAGGTTATAGGATGATGGTGAAAAGCTACATAGTTCAAGATTAAGTTTTAAAGGTTTATGTCTTTATGCCCCTTGTCCTTGGTTTCTTACTTTATTATTATTATGGATGTTGAAATAAGTTATGACTTGCTTTATCAAATATTTAATTCCTTTTTCCTTGGTTGCATGCTAGTACTTGTCATACTGCTTGTTCCCGCATGCTACACCGTTTCATGATGTAGGTTTGGATGCACATTCTCGTAATTTTGTGAAGCACTAAGGTGTTCATATTCTCTGTTGGACAGTTGTTAAGAAGTAGCGAGTCCTCCATCAATCGGAAGACATTGTTACTTTTCATTTATATTTCTGTTCCAGTATTTAACGATTTTTATGATACAGTTAGGGTCATGTCCCGACTTAGAAATTGTTCTTAAAGTTAGAGGTTACGTGTACGATGTTGGGTAATTGGTTGGATTATGTTTTTAAGATATTGACAGTAATTTATTCAAAGTTTTGAACTTATTTCCTTATGAGCTTGTTTCTGCAACTTTAGATATGACTATGCTTATGATATAATGCTAAGGGGTCATCGCAGACCTTCATTAGTTTTGGATGCCCGTCATGGCCAGGACAATGGTTTGGATCGTGACATCCTCATTAATAAATGAGAATAATTTTTTTAAAAAAAAATTATTCAATTATATAACATAGAAACTTTGATGATTATGAAAATTTATCAACAAGATATGATTAACTTATGTGTACACTGAACTAATTATGCACAAAGATGTTACATAAATTATATTTATTTAATAAAAATTACATACTATTTTTATACTTTGAGTTTAGGCTAGAGCTTAGCACAAAGATCCTATAACACGTGTATATATATATATATATATATATATAACTCAAATCATAACCAAATATAACTTAAATGAAATCATTAAACAATGAATGTTTTCCTTTGTCACTGACAGCAACCCATCCATTTTCAACCATTTTTTTTTGTGTGTGTGTGAGGATAAAATTTATGCTTCAACTTCTAAAAGTTGAACCTCCCGATGTACTATGGTATGAATTTTTATCCCCTTTGTTGACAGTGTGGTTGATATAGTTTGTTGCATTATCTCTCGTTACAATAAACTGAATTAGATATGATTGTATAAACCAATTTCACATTTACATCATGCTTCACAAAAATCATGCAAATTTTGCTGGAAGATGCTTCACACTAAACCATTGTAAAATTGAAAAACATCAAAAGAAAATTGAAATAAAAAATTAGGCTTTTTATTAGTTTGGTTTGATTTATAAATATAAGAAATGACATAATAAATTTAAATT
The DNA here is from genome assembly GCF_002878395.1 of Capsicum annuum. Taxonomy (NCBI): domain Eukaryota; kingdom Viridiplantae; phylum Streptophyta; class Magnoliopsida; order Solanales; family Solanaceae; genus Capsicum; species Capsicum annuum. The sequence goes on along the minus strand of NW_025830045.1, from coordinate 171,358 downwards.
GGCAAATGAGAAATTTACAGATGTTGGAGTACTCCAGCCGTCATAAGAGAGGACCACCATCTAACGAATCAAAAAAATTTGTATGGAATGTTCTACTCTTGTCTGAACTTTCCAATCAACCAATCCTACGCTAGAGGGTGACGAAGGAACACCAGTTCTATTGGTCGCATTTTTGAATCTGCTCACACGATCTGAACAACTCCAACTTATGTATTCCCCTAGTATCCTCTTCACAAAATTCATTACATACAAGCTAGAATAGTTCTATCTAATTAAATTTGTCAGCATCATCCAACAACAATAACATATTCATTGTGAACTTATATGGAGTTCGAAGAGAATAAGATATACTACTCTTATTTTTATAAGGTAGAAAAGCTGTTTTTGATAGATCCTCGACTCAAAACTTGTCAAATCGATTAATCCCTTCACTAGAAAGCCTAAACTATTTGACATCTTGCATAATATAAGTTCACAGTCCAAGATAAAAATCAATTGTATTATTATTCCATCCAACAGTAAGCCAATCAACTTTAGTGAACGCCATTTTAATTGCCTGAGAAACAACAGCAAAAAACAACATTTTCCCAAATCTACACTTTCTATAACACTCTCTAACGTACAAAGAGGAAGTAGCTAGCTACAAAGATGTTATTATCTTCATCAGTTTATAACTGTTCAAATTCTAAGTCTAATATAGGTGAATTGATATTGGGTGTATTCATGCACTTTAGTGTTGCTATCCTAGCTTATTTAGCCTTGTTTTGAGGATGATTCATGTGCTTTATGTGTTAATAATGATATAAATAAGCATCTAAGTGTTCAAGTATGTGTTAACAATGTGTAAAGGTGTTTTCAAATAAGTTTGGGTTCAAATCGGTCATTTAGATATGGACCGAGAAAACTAGTTTTACTAGCTTGAGCTAAGAGTCAAAACTAGTTTTCTCATTTTGTAAATAGTCCAATGACGTATTAGATCATACTTTTGTTGAGGAACTTGACCATAACACAAAGATTTTGCTAGATTCAGCTGCAGGTGGTCAATCTTTAGAGATGACGTATGATGAGTTGTATACTTTATTGAACCGAATTGCACAAGGAAATCCAGAGTGGTATTTAGACTCAAGTAGTGCTACTAAAAAAGTTGCAGATGTTTTGAAGGTGGATCAGCTTACTGAAATATCTTCTCAAATTGCTTTATTACAAAATCAGTTGACTACATGGCTTAACAATATGAAATTGAGTGTGACACAACTTACAACCATAGTGAATACAATTCAGCAGACAAGCACTTGGTGTGTGGTTTATGGAAATAGTGGTAATTCGACGAATATACTGCTGCTAATCCTGAGTCTGTGATGTTTGTGGGAAATGTTTAGAGGCCTCACAATGGGAATGCCTACAACATGAAGCGGTAGGATCAGCCACTAAATCAACAATGGAACGCCCAGCAACAACAGTTTCAGCAACCCCAAGCTCAAGCAAATTAAGCCACAGGCAATCTAGAAGAAATGATGAAACAAATTTTAACTGCTCAAGCACAATTGGCAGCAGAAATCAAAAGCCAGCAAGCAGCTACAAGGAGCTTGGAATTGTAGGTGGGTCAGATAGCAGCAGCACAGAACACTAGACCTCAAGGTAGGTTGTCAAGTGATACTGAAAATTCAAATTAAGTCATGGTAATCACTTTGAGGAGTCGTAAATAGCTTAATGATGAACCTCCTAAGAAAACTAAGGAGGTAGATACTGATTTATGCCTAAACAGGTAAATGACCAAGTTGTTGAAAATTCAAGAAAGTCTGAGCACTCAAAATAGAAAATTGCTGAAGAGGTGAAGAAGATCCCACCAATACCTTTCCTATAGAAGCATATAAATGCAAAGGAGAATGCGTTCTTCAAGAAGTTCTTTGACACGTTCAGAGAGTTGTACATTAACTTACCTCTTTTAGACGTTTTGCAGGGAATGCCCAAGTATGCCAAGTACTTGAGGGATGTGGTCTCTAATAAAATTAAGTTGCATGATGTGGATGCAGTATCACTCACTAAAGAGTGTAGTTTTGTGGTGACTCAAAAGATGCCCAAAAAGCTTAAGGACCCTGGAAAGCTCACTCTCCCCATCCAAATTGGCAGCAGCGAGGTAGCCCATGCACTTAGTAACTTAGGGGTAAGCATAAAATTGATTCCCCTATATTTGTTCAACACATTGGTCTTGGTAAATCCTAGACCAAGCTTTGTGCTATTACAGCTGGCAAATGGGACCATGTCTCATCCTGAAGAAGTTATAGAGGATGTTGTCATAAAGGTTGGTAAATTTTTTATTCTTGTTGACTTTATTGTTTTAGATTCAGGAAGATTAACTGGTGCCACACATCTTGGTACATCCATTATTAGCGATGGGAGGAGCCTTAATAGATATGAGAGAGGGCACGCTCACAATGAGGTTGGGGGATAAAGAGGTAGTTTTTAAAGTGTACAAACCACTCACCACGTTGTCCTACTATAAAGATTTGTGCATGATTATTGTGATTGAAGGGGATAAGTGTGGGGTGGTGGAGAATATTACACAAAAGACCTTTTTGGACGACCTCATTGAGTAGCCTAAGCCTTCGATACTTCAGCTCGACAAGATGCAGAATGATGAGCCTAAAAAGGCTAAAGTTGAAAAAGTTTTTGACCTTGAGAGTGTACACTCGAGAGGTCAAAAATGAATAATAATATAGCCTTCAAGTGTGAAGAAAAGGATTAAAGAACTTGGTTAAGTTGAGTTGGGTCATTCCACGACACTAAATCAGGCGCTGCTTGGGAGGCAACCCAAGTTAAGTAGGTATATTTTATTTTTAGTGTTTTAGTTTTTACTTTACGTATTTTTGGTTTTTGTTGAGTCACAGGTTGATGGGAAGTCTGAGTACCAAAAAACCTGAGCTAAGGAGCATGGCGAAGACTGAGTGTGGGGTCCCCAGACCCTTTTGATGTTTAAAAATGCTACTAGCTAGTCCTAGAGGCCTCAAAGAGTATTTCTATCTCTACTTTAAGTATACTTTGGGGACAAAGGAGATTCTTAAGTGTGGGGTAAGGAAAATTCCTATTTTTAGGGTAAATTTAAAAAAAAAATAGGTTACGAATAAGTAGGATGTTCTTGTTGATGCTATATTTGACTGCATGGTGCAAGTGTTTTATTGTAAAACCATGTTGATAGTGTGAATTACTACTTTTGAGACTTCTAGGCTCTTGATTATGACTCTTGTACTTGTTGTCTTAATGTTGAATTCATGTGATTATTTGGTTAAGAGTCTATGATGATCCTACTTGAAATTGAGTATGTGCCATGTGTGTGTGCGTATTTTTTATATTCTTTGTTTAATATGATGTCTAAAACTTTCCTGATTTGTGTACAAAGCAAAATAAAGAGTGTGGGTTTAGGAGATGATATAGGTATTTCTTTGATAGCCTTATTTTATACCTTCTTTTTGACCTACCCTAATGCATAATCCTAGCAAACCCCGTTGAGCCTTTAGTTTTTGCTTTGGTGGCCTTATATGTAGCCTAATCCCTTCTTTGATGAACCTTAATTTTATCCAAAAGCTCCTAAGTGCTTTAATGTAAAATTAGTGAGTTAAAAAGTGTGAAATTGAAAAATAAAAGAGGTGAATTGGAGCCCCAAATTTATAGTTATTGATTTGTAAAAATTATTCTGTTATGGTTAGGAGTTAGAGGAATTTGTGCTTAAAAAGTTCCTATTTTTAGTCCAGTTGTTACAATGAACCCCTTTTGGCCCTGATCCTTCTTGGACATTGTGCACCTCAACTAAGGCAAATCGCTTAAGTTGAGGGTGGCTATCATAGGGGTGTGGAGCATAAACTGGGTCCAAAAAGGGGTAGAATTGAAAGATATGTACTTAGAATACTCCCACCATAGTTCTTTTGAATGAGCTTAATGAGATGGGGTAACAACATATAAATGAGGTAGGCAAAAGTGGTGTAATTTTATTGTTAGAAGATTGGTCTTAATTGCATAATGAATGTATTAAAATACTTAGGAAATATAGCCACTATTAAGCCAAAATAGTTCCTACCCATCCCTTCACGTACATACAACTGTTAAAGACCTACTTGATCCTAAGCTTAACATTCTAATATTAGTAGAGTACTACAGTAAGGGAAAGCATATGGTTCATTATGTGTAACTTGTGAATTCTTTATGAGAGTGAGCATAACTTGATTTTTGTACCCATTTTGTTATTAATTACATTTATATGAGTGATTATAGGCAACTCTGTTGTTGTGAGGGCACATTTTTAATGAATGTGGGTGATTTGTATGATGTCTTTTATTTACCAACACGGATAAGTTTTCCAACTTGGTGAGTCAATTCTTGAGGCTAGGATATTTTTAAGTAGTATTCTTGAACTGTCAATTGTGTATAGCATGCTTAGTGTAGAAACTTACATTCTGTGTAGTCATTGTAGTACTATATTGAATGACTTGCATGTAGTAGTAGTGTATAATATCCTTAACCTATGATGCTTAGAGTAAAGAGTTGTTCGAGGACGAACAAGGCTTTAAGTGTGAGGTGGTGATGTTGGGTGTATTTATGCACTTTAGTGATGCTATCCTAGCTTATTTAGCCTTATTTTGAGGATTATTCATGTGTTTTATGTGTAAATAATTATATAAATAAGCATCTAATTGTTCAATTATGTGTTTACAATGTGTAAAGGTGTTTTCAAACAAGTTTGGGTTCAAATAGGTAATTTAGAGACAAAACGAGAAAACTATTTTTACTAGTTTGAGCTAGGTGTTGTTCTTGCCTATCGTGATGGATTCTAATGTGTTAAATGAGTTTCAAATGGTTTAATAGAGTATTTATATATGGAAATAACTTATTTATAATATGCAATGGTCAATTTAATCAAACTAAGAGTCAAAACTATATCTTAAAGACCAACCTAGGCAAGCCTAGTCTTAGCTCGTGTTTTGAGTTCACCGTTCTTGATTTTGTGTTGTTTTTATCTCTAAACCATGGTTTAAACTGATTTAGGATCTTTTGTGAGCTAATTATAGTGATATATTGATGATACAAAGATTGGAAATCCATTGGAAACACACCACAAAAGCTGGAATTAAAGACAAAGCACAAGGTGAAGGTTGGATGTTGAAATGGCACATTCCAGTGAACCAACATGATTTAGGTGTGGCGTATTACTCTTACCATAAGATAATCACCATGGAGAATTACTCTTTCCACTAGATTTGCACCGCGATGCACTAATCTTGCCCATGAAGAAAGCATCGCGGTGCGTTGGTAATTCCCTACACGGCTTGGAGGTTTCAACTATAAATAGGATTTGTTTTACACATTGTACTCACTTTGTGACATCTTGGAAAAATTGAGGGGCTGATGCTACACATTTTAGGTTTAATATTCTTTATCTTTAGTTTATTTCATGATTTGGATCATCAATTCAATTAATTAGATGATGATTATGTCCATTAGAGGCTAAACACCCCTTTCCGGGGTTAAGGCCAAGAACATGTTTGCTATCATTATGAATTGATTTCGTTTGATTTGCTTATCATATGTGATTGTTCTTTCATCCTTGTTTCAATTATTTTAAGGAGTAGCTAACCTTAGAATACATATATTGCCAACCTTGTGATCTTAGGGGGAATAGGAAGATAGAACATGGGGATAAATAAAATAAGGTTCGTATTCTTTTATGAAATAAGGAATTCTAATTAGCATCTAGGATAGGTATGTACCTAGAAGCCTTGCTTGGTTCTTATGTAGGATGATAACTTTAAACACTTAATTGGATTATTACATCCCCGCTCAATGATGTACTTGTAATGTCTAAGTTAGGTAAACGGTTAGAGGTCGGGAGACCATGATCATATGATAAACCCTACGAATCAATAACCAAGATAAGCGATTCAATGAATGAATTTCAATAGCGTAGTATAATTGTTCGACGTTCTTTAACCCTGGGCTTTACTCTATTGATTGTCTTAAGTATTTATTTTATGCAATTTTTTACTTACTTTAGTTTACAAACTTCAAACTCTTTTCGGTTACTTGTGTATCAATTTAATCTTGATTGTGAACTTGAATTGAATAGTTGTTGGAACTAGTCCCTGTGGGATCGATATTCCGCTTTCTTTAAGGCCACTCTATTACTTGGTAGACCACAGACACTTACTTGTGCGCTTGGGCATTGTCATGAATCAAGATTGATGGTTTTCAAAATTGGGGCGACACTGGAATTTTTAGTTGTTTGTTGTGGAATACCATTGGATGATACTTCAAGAATGAATGTGGTCATTTAGTGCCTGTTTGGATTGGCTTTTGGTTTTAGACTTATAAGCTAGAAATTGTAAATCTTTTTGTTTTTGGCTTATAAGCCATAAGCTAGAAATTCTAACTTATATCTTTGGGCTTATTTTTAGCATTTTAAGCCAAAAACCATAAGTTAAGATTTCTAACTTATGACTTTTGGCTTATTTTTAGCATTTTAGCTTAAAAATTAAGTGCTCATAAGAACTTTTAAATATACCCAAACACTTCAAAAGATTTTGAAAGTCAATTTTAGCTTAAAAGCACTTAAAATAATCCAATTCAAATGGGCTCTTACTAGAAAAAGGGCACAAATTATTGGAATTGAAAAGATTGGTAGAGATGGAAGTTTTGGTGGAATTAAAAACCTTAGTATAATTGAGATATTTTTCCATTTGATACATGAGTTTGTGTTGGGTTATGGGTCTTTTTCCTTTTTATGTGGATAAATAAAGCCCAACTTGAATCAATCTACTTTGTCTATAGGCCCATTATTATGGGGCATATATAATACATCTTTTCAGGTCTTATTTCACTATCACAAAGAGAGTATTAGCAGCCACAAAAGAGAGAAAATAGAGAAGATTTTCATCCAAAAATTCTAGCCACAACAGTCAACTTCAAATTGCGATTCCTGCTTTGTCTCTTGTTCGACTGAGCTGATTTTTCTAAATATTGTTCCTCTTATCTCAATATTTGATTAGAAACTGACGGAATTGGATTTGGTAGCCTATAGCTCATGTTTTTCATCCCTAAACAGCATATGCATTTTAGTGTTTTTGCCTTTTTTCATTCTCTAGTTTTGATGTTATCTTGTTATGTTGTTGCTCATTGTTTGGCACTTGATTGGTGCCAATTTTGGAGAAAAATATTATAACTCTTGGTGATTATAGTGCAAGTTTGGTCCCGTGGACTTTTACTCTTCACATTGAAAGGTTTTTCCACTTAAATTTAGTGTCTCTTGCGATTGATTTCATTCTTGTATTATTGTATTTGTGTGGTTGATATATTTGCTGCCCATAATTTACTTTGGTTGGATTTGCTTGTATCATCTTGGTTCACATTCAAATGGAAAGTTTACACTTGGATATTCTTCTTTTGCTACCCTGTCGTATACTTTGATAGTGCCCTTGCTTCTTTTCCAACAAAGTGGTATCAGAGTGTAGGTTGTTGTTGATTATCGATTTGAATGATGGAAATAAATATAAGCAAAATGGTATGTTTGAATATTAATAATTATCATACTTTGAAAGGCAAGATGAAAGATCTTCTATTTGTCAAGAAAATACATTTGCCTGTGTTTGCGTCTACTAAACCTCAATCCATGATAGATGAGGATTAGGAATTTAAGCATTTACAGGTTTGTGGCTAGATTAGACAATGGGTTGAAGATAATGTTAGAAACCATATTGTGAATGAGACACATGCCAGAATTTTGTGGGACAAGCTCGAGACACTTTATGCTTCAAAGACTGGCAATAACAAGTTACTCCTGCTTAAGTAATTGATGAATATCAGGTATAAAGAGGGTAGTCTTATTTCTGATCATATAAATGATTTTCAAGGTGTCCTTGACCAGCTGTCCGAAATGGGTGTAAAGTTCGATGAAGAAATTCAAGGACTTCGGCTTCTTAATACTCTGCCAGACTCTTGGTAAACTCTTTGAGTTTCCTTGACTAATTCTGCTCCCAGTGGTGTTGTAACTATGGAATATGCTAAAAGTGGTGTCTTGAATGAAAAGATGACAAGAAGATCTCAGACCTCATCTTCTTCATCTTTACACTCTGATGTTTTGGTTACTGAAGAGAGGGGAAGAAACAAGTCAAGAGGTCTAAACGATAGAGATAAAAGTAGAAGCAAGTGGAAGTCTAAATTTAAGAATGTTACATGTGACAATTGCAACAAAAAGGGGCATATCATGAAATATTATTACAAGCATAACAGAGATATGAGATAACAAAAGAAAGAAGGCAATAATAAAAATTGTGTTGTTGTTGTTGATAATAATGATCTTCTTGTTGCTTGTGGTGAGAATGCCATTAATCTTGTTCGTGATAAGTCTAGCTAGTTTGTGAATTTTGGTGCTACTTCTCATTTTACGCCAAAGAAGGAATTATTTTCTTCTTATAGTCCAGTTAATTTTAAAATATTAAAAATGGGCAATAATGATGAAGTTAAAGTACTTGGCATTGGCACTGTTTGTTTAAAAAGTAACAATAGTTCCAAACTAATTCTCAACAATGTCTAGTATGCTCCAGATGTTCGCTTGAATCTGATTTCGGTAGACAACCTTGATGATGAGGGTTATGTTAATACCTTTGATGATAGACAATGGAAGCTTACTAGAGGTTCAATAATTGTGACTCGAGGTGTCAAGTTGTCTAACTTGTATGTATTTTAGAACTCCACTTCTAGAGGCTCAGTAAACTTTGTGAAAAATGATACTTCATCAGAGTTATGGAATAGAAGGTTGAGTCATATAAGTGAGAAGGGGATTGATAGTTTGTCTAAGATAAATTTTCTTTCAGGAGTGAAACAAGCAAAGTTCAAGAAGTGTGTTCATTGATTAGCCAATAAATAAAAAAAAGTTTCTTTTCAGAGTCATCCGCCTTAAACAAAGCTTGATTTGCTAGAGTTGGTGCATTCTGATTTGTGTGGTGATTTTAAAGTAAGGTCTCATGGTGGTACAATATACTTTATGACTTTTATTGATGATCATTCTCGCAAGCTCAGGGTATTTCCTTTGAAGTTCAAGAATCAAGTACTTGATATGTTCAAGGGTTTTTAGGCCTTGGTTGAGAGACAGACAGGAAAGAATTGAAATGCATTCACTCAAATAATAGTGGTAAGTATATAGGTCTTTTTGATAGATATTGTAGAGATCAGGGTATTCAGCATAATAAACTCCTCCAAAACTTCTCAGTTGAATGGTTTAGCAGAGGGGATAACAGAACTCTAGTTGAGAGGGTTATATGTATGCTTTCAGTGCTAGGCGGCCAGATTCCTTCTGGGCTGAAGCACTTAATATGACTGCTTATGTTATCAATTTATCTCCTATCGTTGCTTTGGATGGTGATGTCCCTAACAGAGTTTGATCTGGTAAGAATGTTTCTTATGATCATCTTAAAGTCTTTTGGTGTAAAGCCTTTGTGCATGTTCTTAAAGATGAAAGGTCAAAGTTGGATGTTAAAACTAGACAGTGTATCTTCATTGGTTATGGTCAAGATGAATTTGGCTATTATTTATATGATCCAGTTGAGAAGAAACTTGTTAGAAGTCGTGATGTTGTGTTATTTGAAGACCAAACAATTGAAGAACTCGACAAAACAGATAAGGTTGATTCTCAGAGTAGTGAGAGTCTAGTTGATATTAATCCAGTTCCTTTAACTACTGCTCCTAAATAAAATTTTCATACTAATGAAAATTAAGTTGATAATGAAGATGATGATCATGTCCAGAATGGCCAATAATATATTATTAATGCTTCAGTGCAAGTTGATATGGCTGATCAGCAACCAGTTATTGATGCTTCAGAGAATTCTCTAAGATGATCTAATAGAGAAGGAATACTTTCATCTCATTATTCTCCTAATGAGTATGTACTCTTGATTGGCGGGGAGAACCTGAGAGTCTTGATGAGTCCATAAAGTAAAGAAAAGGAAAAGTGATCTAATGTTATAGAATATAAGATTAAATCTTTGCATGATCATACCTTTGATTTGGTTAAGCTACCTAAAGACAAAAAAGCTTAGAAAAATAGGTAGATTTATCAGGTGAAACATGAAGATGGTAACCTAGTTCCATGGTATAAGGCTAGATTAGTTGTGAAGGGATTTTACTAAAAAAAAGGGAGTTACTTTTGATGAGATATTCTCTCCAGTTGTGAAGATGTCATCCATTTTTGTGGTTCTAGGCTTAGCTGAAAGTCTAAATTTAGAGGTTAAACAAATGAATGTTAAAACTTTTTTTCTCCATGGTAACTTAGATGAAGAAATTTATATGGAGAAATTTGAAGGTTTTGAAGTCAAGGGAAAAGAGAATTATGTTTGCAAATTGAAGAATAGCGTGCATGGTTTGAAACAATCTCCCAGGCAGTGGTATAGAAAGTTTGGTTCCTTTATGAGTCAGCAGGGCTTCAAGAAGACTACTTCAGATCGTTGTGTTTTGGTGAAAAAATTCTTTGATGGTGACTTTATTATTTTTTTGCTTTATGTCGATGACATGCTTGTTGTTGGTCATAATGCTTGTAGGATTTAAAAGTTTAAGCAAGAGTTGAGTAAGTCTTTTTCTATGAAGGACCTAAGACCAGCAAAGGATTTTTGGCATGCAGATTGTCCGTGACAGAAAAGCCAAGAAGTTGTGGTTATCACTAGAGAAGTACATTCATAAAGTACTTTGAAGGTTCAACATGGATAAGGCTAAGGTTGTCAGTACACCTTTAGCTATGCATTTGAAATTGAGCACGAAGTAGTGTTCTTCCAGTGATAATGAGAAGGAAGATATGAGGAATGTTCCTTATGCTTTAGCTATTAGTAGTTTGATGTATGCAATGAATTATATAAAACCGGATATTGCTCATGTTATTGATATTGTTAGTCGTTTTCTTTCTAATTTGGGAAGAGAACATTGGAATGTTGTGAAGTGGATTATGAGATATCTTTTCGCACTTCTGGTTTGTGTTTTGGTACTGGGAAGCCTACTCTTTATGGTTATACTAATTCAGACATGGATGGTGATGTTGATACTCGCAAGTCTACTTTAGGGTATGTAATACCCCATAAAATCCTAAGCTTAACTTAGTCCGTTAGAGCTTGAAAAGAGGTCCCACACTTAGAAATTTCAGCTAAGTATTTACACCTAGAATTATTTTAGCCTTCATAATTTGGCGATCTTATTTTACGACCCTTGTGATCTTAAAATGTCGATTCTTTGATTGAATCATGATCAGGTGTGTCAATAGGTTACTTCGAGTGAGTTTTGGGTTTTTCAGACCTCGCTTGAATCATATTCAAGTGGCCAAAATAGTGGGTCGACGCAATCTCGACGGGTCGCATCACCCATCGCAGTGACGAATAAATTTTCCCCAGCTTTTAGTGCAATTCTAGTGAACCAGCGTGAACTCGATGTGGTGCGTTGGTCATCGGATTGATTCCATCGACGCGGTGCGTTGCTCACCACATCACCAGGCACGTTTTCAGTCATTAAAACTCTGCGTCCAGAGGGGTATTTGGGTTATTTTCCCACCCTTAATCAACCCCAAAAACACGAGATTAACCTACTCTAAAGGAAAAATATCTCATTCTCTCTCAAATTTACTCAAGAACAAATCGTAGCATTCAAATTTCAAGATCAATCTTCAAGAACACACCATCAATCTTCACGAATTTACTTACCAAGGTGTGTTAGGTGTTCATCCAAGGGTTTCCTTCCACCCTTGGAGTTCAAGAACCTCTTTTAAAATTTCAAGATGATTGTTTTCATGTATTCCATGTTGAGTTAAAATGTATTCATTTTTATGATTTTATTTGGGTTCTAATCCATGATTAATTACAAAATTCATGTGAATTAAATAGCAAGTGTGTAGTTTTATGTAGTTTCATGTTGGAAACCCTTGAATTTGTGAGTTTGGAATTGTGATCAGGATGCTTTTATGTTGACTAGTATTATGTGCATAAACTATGCCCCCAAGTGTTTGATATAATGTTCATGAGAGTTGAATAGTGAATCATGACATAATAGTATTTGTACAAGTTCATGCCATGAAAGTGTTTGCTAAAATGCCTCAATGAATAAACTGTGACAAATTAACTAGTTATCATGTTTTCAAGATTATGCTGTGTTTTTAATATGTATGCTATCGAGTCCTGGGGGTATCTAATGCCCAAAAATTTATCTGCTACCAAGATTTACAGTAGTTTCAGGATAGTCTCAGTGATGTCACGTACAGTAGTACTCAGTCAATAACAGAACTCAGTATATTCAGTCAGTTAACAAAACTCAGTGAACTCAGTCCAGTTCAGTTAGACAACACGATCAGTAACAGTTTATTCAAGCTTAGTAAAGTCTAGAAATCAGTTCAGTGTCTATTCAGTTGGGAGTAGGAATCAGCATCGAGCGAACCCAAGGATGGGGGCATTCCTGTCAGTAAAAAGGGCTTGACTCTTAGTAGCAGACCCTGCATTACAAAACTACATAGCCAGCGTAGGTTGAGATATCTTCCTGATAGTCTAGGTTTGATACATCTCGTACGAGTTTTCCTGCCAGTGAGGGTTAACGAAAGGGATTCCTTCCAGAGAGGTTTAACTTACAGCTATTATTAGTATCCCTTGGCAAGGTGTAACACCCTTCCAACTGGGGTCACAAGTTAGACCCCAACTCAGTTTATAATCGGGGTATGTCGGTTAAACAAACACTCCCACAGTTTTAATTTTAGTTTCAGACTCAGTATAAAACCTCAATTCAGTATCAAAATCAGGACTATCAGATACAGTCACCCAACTCGGTTTAGAACATAGTTCAGTTTTACAAAATTAGGACTATCAGAAATAGTCACTCAGTTAACAATAATACAGTATCAGTAAACTTAGATATCAGTCATTCAGTTCCTAGAACTCATTATTCATTATTAAATATGATCTTAGTTACAGTATACGTAGTTATGTAAACAATATTGCATAATCAGTATTACGATAGTTTCAGATATACATGTACTCACACTTAGTTATATTCATGATTTCTCAGCCAGTTACTATTCATGCATATGAACCCTTGCATTTAGCCTTACCTCACCTAGCATACCAGTACATTCAAAGTATATACGCTTACCTTTCTTTTGCGCAATGATGTCTTATATCATAGGTTCAAACGCATGGGCTCTTGACCGTACCTAGCAGTCCAGATTATCAACAACAGATTTAGTGGTGAATCCTCATAGTTCGAGGATAGAGTATTATTTCAGTTATAGTACTTCAGTCGTCGGGGTTAGTTGAAGGCTTGTCCTATCAACTCCATATTCAGACAGTTCAGTTAGAGGCTCCTCAGGCTAGATTATTTCAGAAAGTTGTTCAACTTTTAGTATTATTTATCAGTATTTAGTGTTTGATTTTAGTTATGAACCTTATGGAAGATTCAACCAAATTTCCACATTATTACAGAGTTATTGTTATTCAGTGATTGCAACAGGTACCAGTCATAGGTTAGCTTATGGTCCTTCAAGATTATGAGCACCGTGAGATGTCTGGGGTGCAGAATCAGGGCGTTACAAGTCATTTGGATACTTTTACAGGGGGAGCTATGTCTTGGCAATTTAGGTTGCAAAAATGTGTTGCTCTATCTACTATAGAAGTTGAGCTTCTTGCTGCTATTGAAGCTTGTAAAGAATTTGTAATACCCCAAGTTTTCATGTCATAAACCTCTTATACATTCTCATGAGATCAGATCCAGTACAAAGTAATGGTTACTCATAAGTTGACACTCTCGTTTCTATCTTAGCCATATAATTATTTTCATGAGAATTCAGGCACATGCAGTTCAGTTCAGTGAATCATTATGTTTGAGATTCGGTGATTCAGTTTGTATCAGTTGTACAAGTTAGCTTAAATATTGAGATTCCTCTTTGTTTCAGCTTAATTATCCACATTCGATGACGAATGTTCCCAAGGGAGAGATAATGTAATAACCCGTATTTTCATGCTAAAATTCTAACCGTCGATCTTACGCGTCTAAGCTCTAATCCAAATGATTTGAATGTGAATACAAGTTTCATGATCATTATCCTAGTCTATGGAGTAGTTTAGATGTGAAAAATGTTCATAGCAATGACCTAGAACAAAGTTGAGGTAAGACCAATTGATTCATCCAAAGTTTGACATTCGATTCTACAAGGGTCAACTTCAAACATGTATATCTCTTTATATACATAGAATTTTTAATTTCAATACCTATCAAATTGTATATAATTGAATTAGCTTTCCAACGATACCAATTTCGCAAAAATTCGATACCCGAGCAAAGAGTTATGCCCATTTTCGTGAGGGACAGTAAGAGTATGCGATTAGTTAGGCGCCGCCCAACCAAACTTAGGTGATTGGTTAGGCGCCACCCAACTTGGCTTGTGCGATTACTTGGGCGCCGCCTAAGTCAGTTCTAAGTGCAAAAAATACTCCGTTTTGACTTATATCAAGGGTGTTGAAGTCATTTCACACCCTTAAACCATCCCTAATCACTCCAAATCATTGATAAGGGGTTTTTAAACACATAATTACAATCCCTAAGCCCTAAATCAGTCAATTTACAATCCAAAACCCTTCCTCTCTTTCCAAGAACAAAATCTAAGTTTACCTCTAAAAAATCAAGAAGTTAAGTTCTGAATTCAAATTTCTCTACAAGGATTCTTTCAATCAAGCTTGAAGGTCCAATATTTCAATGAATCTATTACCATAAAGGTATGTGGGGTTTTCAACAAGAGCCTTCTTTTGTTCTTGTGCCCAAATTGAGGTTTATGTTTAGAAATATACATGATTTTATAGGCTTTATTATGAATTTGAGATGGAAACTTATATATTATATTTTGTTCAAAAAACTATGATATTTTGATGCCTTGAAGTTGAATACCATGAACTTTGATGATAATATCATGTTTAAAGTTAAAATTGCAGATTTTTTTATGAATTATATATGGTTGCTACATAAAGTATGAATCTTGAAGTATTTTGCTCAAGTGTTGATCTATGGGATTTAAACCCTCTTTGAGATTATGATCTTTAGTGAAGTAATGTGTTATACACACCTTGATATTTGAATGATTTGACCTTTTGGTATTGAAAGAGTTATTTTTGAACTCGAATGAGAAAAGAAATCCACATATTGATTTTATTATGAAAAAGGGGTAGCATGACGGCTCCCGATATGAATTGTTGAATTGTGCTGTTGTGGGTTTTCTTTTAAAATAATCTAAGCAAAGTACGGGAGTAGTCTTTAGCATTGAGTGGGAGGTATAGTTGTGATTGGTACTTCCCTAGAACTATGTGCCCCCGTAGGATGTGAGCCTAAGGCTGCTTGATAGAGTGATCACTAGTGAACCAAAGGTTAAGGTCCTACTCCGATGGCAAGGATAGGACATCTCTCCTCAACGTGGGTTGGACGTTGGACTCTATGTAGCTCACATGGTGTATGTCGGTTGTAAGAGGCTCCCAATGTGTGTATGTGTGTACCCTCCTATCTAATATGAAAAGTCTTATTCTTCTATCTGAGATGAAAACATATTTGTTTGAAAGACAGAATTTGAGAAAGTCATTGTTTTCTAAAGATTTAATGAACATATATTCCAAAGAGAATTGTTATGAGATTTGATTGCTTTGATGATTTGGAAATTGAGATGGAAGTGAATTGAGATTTATTATGATGACTCACATGTTTCACCTGATATATTTTACTCTCTTATGATTATGATGATTTTAATTCGAGCTAAGTGAGTCATTTATATCAGCATGCATAATTTTATAAACTGTGATGATATTAAGATATTATTTTATATATGCATTGCACCCCCATATGCTCGGTACGTTTCCATGGTACTGGCCCACATATTCGTATGTGGGCTATATTTTCTCAGAATGTAGGTACAAGGTATAGTGTACATCTTCAGATAAAGTTAGTTCGTGGCATCCAGTCAGCAGGTGATGAGTTCTTTTAATTCAAGGGCTTGAGTTAGTTATACAGTTTGAGAAGTGTTGTATTTTCTTTATTCAGTCGTATTGAGTTGGGTTAGTCGGGAGTCATGACCTGGCTACCTATAGTCAGTACTAGTAGAGGCTTCATAGACAACCAGTAGAAGTTGATGTATTTTGTTTCAGTTTTGGTTGTAATCTTGTAAATTTAGTTTTGTATCTATCATATTTAGAAAAGAGTTATTTTCCGCAGATTTGTATAGATTTATACTTTTTGTTCAGTTGCTTATGAGTTATGCCAGTAGAAGGGTTAACTTGGGGTCATTTGTGATCCTAAGCACCGTGTGACATCTCGGGACCCAATTTCAGGGCGTTACAAACTTGGTATCAGAGCACAGAGTTCAAGTGTCCTAGGGTGTCTATGAAGCCATGTCAAGTAGAGTTTTTTAGAATAGTACGAAGATGTCTGTAATTTTCTTCGAGAGGCTACAGGGCATTTAGGAAATGTTTCCCTTCTTTCAAGTCTAGGACCGTGCCATGAAAAGGTTCTCCAAGAAACTTATATAAATTCTTATCTTACTCTATTCTGACTAACTCTGCCTCATTTCCAAGGTATCAAAAACAGTTGAGCTTCATTCTCCATAGATAGTTATGGGACTGCAAGAGAGCTAGAAAGTATCCTGTCAGTACTTTTGAGTTCCAAAAACTGAAGTGCTTTATCAGGCCTGTAGAAATCGTGCACAAAGCCTGAGTCAGATATGCTTTCGAATTTCTCCTCATAATCCATAATGATAATCTATACTTCTCTATCTATGTCAATGAAGTAACATGTTCGGCAAGTTCCAGTTTCTCCCCAGATAATGCTTTTATAATTGCTGGCGGAAGTTTTTGAAGTTTTATAAAGTGGCTTGAGAGGAGCCTTCTAGTATGTTATAAGTCCATCAGACTTTAAGTTATACCTTTGTTCTTATGAGTTATTTAATTAAGACAGAGTAAGGTGTATTCTTAGATCGTTGAATGTTGTGTGTCAAGTTTCTATCTCTTGTATTATGTAATCTTGTTATCATTATGTTTGTGAAAAATCAAAGTCTAGTGAAGCCGTGTGAGGCCTATTTGATTCACTAGCATAGTTGCTTTGTTATTCATCTAATTTTCTTGTTCAAAATACAAAACCAAAGTCTAGTGAAGCCGTGTGAGGCCTATTTCGATTCACTAGCAACTTGTTGTTTATCTTGTTGTTCTGGTATTAGTTGAAAGTGTAGGTTTCTATGTAGTGACAGAAGTAGTAACATTTAGTTGAAAGTCTTGTATTAGTTGAACTTGTGGATTTAGAAGTGTAGTGGCAAGAATGGTGGTAAGGGTGATTTATTGAATATGTATAGCTGAATTTTTGCTTATGATTGAATTAGTAATGAAGTGATATACCCTTGTTTGTTAGTTTAGTGAAGTTAGAGAAGGAGATTATTGGTTAAGGTGGATTGTTGTTTGCTTGAAGTATGAAAAGAGTTATTGATGGTATTTGTTATGCTAGGAAAGTATAGGTTTTGATGGAAGTACTTGGTGGTTGAGTATTGTTAATTTAGGCTTTTCTGAGATTGCAAGAGGAAGTTTAGTTGAAATCTATAGAGCTATGAAAGTAATTTAGGTGTGAAGATGGGTAAATAGTAATGATGTGAAGAAGGAGGATGTGTTAACAGATTATGAATAAGATAGGCCATATGATTATGATTATAGAAGCTAGGAATTAAGGATAACATATGGATGGGTTTTTCAAGAATGAAGTTGGTAAGTTAGAAATTAGTTTATTCTTGTGAGTTTAGCATTTATTTGTAGATATTAGAATGATGATTATGGCTTAATCTCGAGAATATGTAGAGTATGCCTTTAGGGGTATTTGCCTTAAAGTTATATGTGGTTTTAATGATAGGCTTGAATGTCATGTTGGGTGTAGGATGATGTATGCAATATGCACTAGTGAATCCATATCAAGAGTTTTAAATTAGTCATTGAAGTGGTAAGGCATATTATGCTTAGGGTGTGAGCTCTAAGAAGATATAGAATATTGAACCTTGTGGTTTAGACTAGTATTATGGTTTGGCATGTTGTATCTTGTGATTTAGTGTTAGGCTTGATCATGGTGAGAGAACTTAGTTTAGTTTAGACCTTAGAAGAAAGATTTCACAGTGCCAATATGAGAATTATAAGTTGAATCAAACGAGTATGGTATTTAAGGGGAATAGTATAGTTGAGAGAGAATTTGAGAAGTGATGCTAAGCTTGAAAGTAAGAAGTTGTGTTGCCTACGGCCTAGCAATCCTATCCTAGTTTATGAGTTATATAATTATAGTCCGTGCTATAGAGTTATATCAATGTTATAATTCCTTAGTCAAATGTCTTGTTCAGAGCATGCCCAAAATTCTTTGCTCCCTAATGTCAATAGAATTTTGTAGAAAAGTGCTGAAGAAATACTCCATTTGAGTATGGGTAGTCAGTATGATCCAGTCCATATAGCCTGCAGTCTAGTTTAGCAAGCAAGGAGATAAGCTCCTATAGATTCTTAATTTTTCAAATAGTCTTACTATCCGCAGTCTTATACGTATGTACATTCCAAGAGGCAATGTGTTTGTGTCCAATTAAATTATGAATTCAGCTTAGTTCATGCATCAATTTCAGTTTTAGATATTAAGTCATGATTCAATTCATAAGTATCCTGTGTAGTATCACAGTCTCTTCCTAGTATTTTCATCAAATTATTATCATTCAGGGATGAACGATCCCAAGAGGGGGATGTTGTAATACCCCAACTTTTCATGTCATAAACCTCTTATCCATTCTCATGAGATCAGATCCAGTACAAAGTAATGGTTACTCATAAGTTGACACTCTCATTTCTATCTTAGCCATATAATTATTTTCATGAGAATTCAGGCGCATGCAGTTCAGTTCAGTGAATCATTATGTTTGAGATTCAGTGATTCAGTTTGTATCAGTTGTACAAGTTAGCTTAAAGACTGAGATTCCTCTGTGTTTCAGCTTAATTATCCACATTCGAGGACGAATGTTCCCAAGGGGGAGATAATGTAATAACCCGTATTTTCGTGTTAAAATTCTAACCGTCGATCTTACGCGGCTCTAATCCAAACGAGTTGAATGTGAATAAAATTTTCATGATCATTATCCTAGTCTATGGAGTAGTTTAGAGGTGAAAAATGTTCATAGCAATGACCTAGAACAAAGTTGAGCTAAGACCAATTGATTCATCCAAAGTTTGACATTCGATTCTACAAGGGTCAACTTAAAACATGTATATATCTTAATATACATGGAATTTTTCATTCCAAAACCTATCAAATTGTAGATAATTGAATTATATTTCCAATGATACTAATTTCGCAAAAATCCGATACCCGAGCGAAAAGTTATGCCCATTTTCGTCAGAGACAATAAGGGTATGCGATTGGTTAGGCGCCGCCCAACCAAACTTAGGTGATTGGTTAGGCGCCGCCCAACCTGGCTTGTGCGATTACTTGGGTACCGCCTAAGTCAGTTCTAAGTGCCAAAAACACTCCGATTTGACTTATATCAGGGGTTTTGAAGTCATTTCACACCCCTAAACCGTCCTTAATCACTCCAAATCATTGATAAGGGGTTTTTAAACACATAATTACAATCCCTAAGCCCTAAATCAGTCAAGTTACGATCCAAAACCCTTTCTCTCTTCCCAAGAACAAAATCTAAGTTTACCTCTCAAGAATCAAGAAGTTAAGCTCCGAATTCAAAGTTCTCTACAAGGATTCTTTCAATCAAGCTTGAAGGTCCAATCTTTCAACGAATTTGTTACCATAAAGGTATGTGGGGTTTTCAACAAGATCCTTATTTCATTCTTGTGCCCAAATTGAGGTTTACGTTTACAAATATACATGATTTTATAGGCTTTATTATGAATTTGAGATGGAAACTTATATATTATATTTTGTTCAAGAAACTATGATATTTTGATGCCTTGAAGTTGAATACCATGAACTTTGATGATAATATCATGTTTAAAGTTAAAATTTCAGATTTTTTATGAATTATCTATGGTTGCTACATAAAGTATGAATCTTGAAGTATTTTGCTCAAGTGTTGATATATCGGATTTAAACCCTCTTTGAGATTATGATCTTTGGTGAAGTAATGTGTTATACACACCTTGATATTTGAATGATTTGACCTTTTGGTATTGAAAGAGTTATTTTTGAACTCGAATGAGAAAAGAAATCCACATGTTGATTTTATTATGAAAAAGGGGTAGCATGACGGCTCCCGATATGAATTGCTGAATTGTGCTGTTATGTGTTTTCTTTTGAAATAATCTGAGCTAAGTACGGGAGTAGTCTTTAGTACTGAGTGGGAGGTATAGCTATGATTGGTACTTCCTTAGAACTATGTTCCCCCGTAGGATGTGAGCCTAAGGCTACTTGATAGAGTGATCACTAATGAATCGAAGGTTAAGGTCCTACTCCAATGGCAAGGATAGGACAGCTCTCCCCATTGTGGGTTGGACATTGGACTTTATGTAGCTCACATGGTTTATGTCGGTTGTAAGAGGCTCCCAATGTGTGTGTGTGTATTCTCCTATCTAATATGAAAAGTCTTATTCTTCTATCTGAGATGAAAACATATTTGTTTGAAAGACAGAATTTGAGAGTGTCATTGTTTTCTAAAGATTTAATGAACATATATTCCAAAGAGAATTGTTATGAGATTTGAATGCTTTGATGATTTGGAATCGAGATGGAAGTGAATTGATATTTATTATGATGACTCACATGTTTCACCTGATATATTCTACTCTCTTATGATTATGATGATTTTAATTCGAGCTAAGTGAGTCATTTATATCAGCATGCATAATTTTATAAACTGTGATGATATTAAGATATTATTTTATATATGCATTGCACCCTCATATGCTCAGTACGTTTCCATGGTACTGACCCACATATTCGTATATGGGCTAAATTTTCTCAGAATGTAGGTACAAGGTATAGTGTACATCTTCAGATCCAGTCAGTTCGCGGCATCCAGTCAGTAGGTGATGAGTCCTTTTGATTCAAGGGCTTGAGTTAGTTATACAGTTTGAGAAGTGTTGTAGTTTCTTTATTCAGTCGTATTGAGTTGGGTTAGTCGGGAGTCATGATCCGGGTACCTACAGTCAGTACTAGTAGAGGCTTCATAGACAGCCAGTAGAAGTTGATGTATTCTATTTCAGTTTTGGTTGTAATCTTGTAAATTTAGTTTTGTATCTATCATATTCAGGAAAGAGTTATTTTCCGCAGATTTGTATAGATTTATACTTTTTGTTCAGTTGCTTATGAGTTATGCCAGTAGAAGGGTTAACTTGGGGTCACTTGTGATCCTAAGCACCGTGTGATGTCTCGGGACCCGATTTCGAGGCGTTACAGAATTGCTTTGGATGAAGAGATTCTTGGGGGAACTTGGTTGTGCTCAAGAGAGGTATGTGCTTTATTGCGACAGTCAAAATGCTATTCATCTTGGAAAGAATTCTACATTTCATGGTCGGTCTAAATACATTAATGTGAGATACTATTGGATTCGAGACGTGTTGTATTCTAAGTTGCTTGAACTTGAGAAGATTCATACGAATGATAATGGTTCCGACATGATGACTAAATCTTTGCCAAGAGGAAAGTTTGAAGATTCTTACATGATCGCCAAGATGGCGGTTTCCTCCACATAGTTGGGAGGGGGAGAATTGTTGAGTTATAGGTCTTTTTCCCTTCCTCTATGGATAAACAAAGCCCAATTTTGACCTACCCACTTTTTCTCATAGGCCCATTACTACGGGGCATATATATAGATCATTTTAGGTCTTATTACATCATCACAAAGAGAGTTTTAGCAATCACAAAAGAGAGAAAATAGAGAAGATTCTCATCCAAAAATTTCAGCTACAATAGTCAACTTCAAATTGCAATTCCCACTTCAGTTCTTGTCCAACTGAAAGGTGGCTTTTCTGACCCATCTCTGGCTCTAGCCAAGTCTAATTTAACTCAGTTGCTTCATCAACTTCTTAATTGATCTACTGAAACTTGAAAGCTTTGAGTACATTGGACAGGTGCATCTTCTTTGCTGCAAAAACACAAATCTGGCCGACTTTTATCATACCAAGAAATAGAAATAACTCAGGTAAGAATTATATATTTTGAAGGAAGGGTCATACAACCAATTCGAAATAATCAAAGTATGCTTGAAACCTCATAAATAAATATCACTGTTCATTTATTGACATTAACTTATATGTTAGAAATTTTCATGTGATATTTCACAAGTATTAATATAAACATCGTAAATATTTTGTTGACTGAAAAAATTGACGTTATAATTTTGCGACATTTGAGCTAAGCATAAAAATAAATGTCGATAAGTGGATTTGCAATATTTGTATGAAGTAATATAATTTATAAATGTACTCGTACGTCTAATTTCTTGTAGAGAACCATTTCACATTGATAACAACATCTAATTAAAGATGACCGAAGTGTAAAAATACCCAATTTTGGATTACCATTCAAGTCATGTACTTATAAAAGTCTCTATATTCACTCTGGAATGACTTCAGGCATGACGTGCCTAAAGTTTCGTATGGTTAAAGTTCAATCATTTCTCTGATCTCGGTAAATATGGGATATGGCTAAAGTTCAGTTATTTTGGACTGAATTCTTGCCATATGTAGTTGGATTGAATCATTTTATCTTAAGTTCATGCCCATATGGTTTGAGTTCATCCATTTTTACTTGAACTTTAGACATCCAGTCATATGTAAGTTCAAGTTGCATGTCTGAAATTGTTCCAGAATGAATTCTTTTTCAAAGCCATTTGAAAAACAAACAAAATTTCATAGATCCCTAAGACTTGAAATCAAGGAGTAACAACCACATAATACATTGGTTCGCGCTTTCATCAATCACCACATTCAAGCCTATCATTACTACACCTACTTTATGGATCTCCCCACCAAACACAGCAAATTCAATCACTCTCACAAAGATTTTTTTTGCCACATATCTCCTTCCTAACTTTTTCACATAACGAAAGTTCATCTCCTTCTTTTCCCCTTCACCTATAACCTTAGCTAAGGAAATCACATCAAAATTTTCACTGTCAAGAACATCTACTCCCCTACCTAAGACATTACTACGCTTTCATAACCACCATCATATTAATATACGGAGGGTTATTGAGGGATCCGAGCATAAGCATCATGAATGGGAGTAACACTATTCGACTATAACTTATAATGATTGCATGACTCAAGGTAGGATATGAGGTGAAGATACGATACAATAGACGCAAAGTACTTCATATATCAAATGCCTAGATCATAGACAGATGGTAGTTTGGATGTAAACATACATAACATGAGTTCTTGGGATTGGCATAGTGATAATCACGTGAGCATATATCATGAGCTATATAACATAAAGGTGGAATTCATGAAGTCAACGATTAAGACAAGGATTGACAATTGAAGCAATTGCTTCTCATTTTCAGAGATGAGATAATCATGAGTTTTCATAAACCTTATCACTTTAGGCTAGACCCAACATAGCATGAATCGGTAACATATAGCAAGCATACTTTCTTAGGACCAAGCATGATATGAGATATGGATCCGTGGGTCATGAGCATCACTACATAGAACTTGAATACTTGAAAACTTGGATTACTGAGAGACATTATTACTTCTAGTTTGGAGGTCAGAACATGAACATAAGCCTATAGGGAATTCAAACCATAGGCATAGGCATAACTTGAATACATGACGTAAGACATTAGTGGAATGACCTCTTAAATTGAAGTAGGAGGAGCTTGCTTGAATAGGAATAGATTTGTCATGACTCTTCCCTGAAACTTGCCACCATGAGAAAATTCAAGACCTACCTTAGTCCATCATCTCCCCCTTAGATCAAAGTCACAATCTTAGACTTGCGGACCTATCCTCATATCAAATCTATAGCCACAACTCTCAACACAAAAGGGATATCGCCATACACATAAATGCTAAACTTTCCCTAAAAAACTATACTCTTAAGGCCTTGTTTTCCGGAAGTGCTACTCTTAACTTTTGCTAGCCTCTATAGCCATCACCCTACAACTCACACTCTCATGAGCATACATATCCACACCTCCTTATCACATAACAATTCATTCTCCATTACTTAATATACTCGTATTAAACCTCTAATTGCATAACTTACAACTTAACAAAATTTGTAAAACTATACCAAAGGCACATACTGCCTACCTATATTTACTCAATTAAGCTCTAAAGAACATCACACAAAAACTCCTTAGTCTTCCCCATACTACACAATTCAACAACATAAACTAGGTACACATGACACTTATACCCATAAAACCTTATCTAACAACATGCTATCTGGGGTTCAACTTATTCTAATATACCTAACACTCTTATCCACTTAATGACTCAACCACAATTCATCGTTTTACCTTAGTCCTCATGTACATATATAATAATTATCCACTCTTTCTTCCACAAATTGCCAACCTAGGCCATTTCACATCTCACATTAAGCCTACTAATTCATTCCAAGAAAACATGTATAATTAGTTTTAAGCCACTATTCTTACCACTACACTCCACATCTAAAGTTCAAGTCTATAGTCTAGCATCAATCATGCACCACCGATGAAGCATGCCACATACTATACTAGGCCATCAAATTGGGAAACCAACCCATATACCTCATTTTACTTAACTACTACCTGCAATCACATCCCCTTCATGACATTACTACTACACCTCAAAATTCACTACATACTTTCTCACATGTAGTACTAGTTTACAACTACTAGAGAAAAGACAATCAAGACAGTAAGGTCACATAATAGGGATAGTCGATCTTAATCTTATAACATAACCCATTACGATCTTATCAACATATTTTACTTTCTCACATCATATTTACTTACTCATGCATACATCCCCCCACTACCTTCAAATTTCATATACACCAATGAGTCTCTACCCAGAACTTATTGACTAATCTACCCCTTTCCATTCACAGCCTATAAATGATTTGTATAACCACCATAACTATCCACTCTGGGCTTCTTCCCTATTTTGAATAAATAGCAATCATAGCCAATCATTTCCGTCACACAATACCATACAATCTACAAATCTTTCTACAACATTAGCATATCACCATAAAAGAGTAAACCACTCCCCAATCAAGGGGTATATAACTAGAACTACTTATTTATGCGAAAGTCACCCTCACTCTAACTTCTAAACTTCTAACTTCATATCACTAACTTCTGTACCATCTTACTACTAATAGGCCACGACACATTAACATATACTACTACTCGGGTGGAAATACTGTTCCAACATTCTGTCATATATCTCTGCCCTTAAGCATGACATTTGTAACAAGGATTTTGAAAGGGACCGAGTACACTTCGTACCTTACGCTGAAAAGCACGATTTCATTAAGATAGAGGTATACACTAGAATCAATACACTTTGAAGCACTACTGGACTCCTTTCAAGTCCTTGTGCTATCTTAAAACTTTGTGGATAACTCAATCAGAAAGGACCACATTGCTGGGGATTTAAACTCTTGGACTTGTATCGCCTCGCCAATGAGGCCGAACCTATAAAATTAGAGCAAGGAAGAAATTTTGATAACATTTGTATGGACGACGCTATAGCACGAACTAGAGTATGAAAGAATAGGAAATAACTCCTAAATGCCCGGTATCCTCCTGATTATAAGTGCGGTGCACAACACATCCATAAGCAAGACTCTACTAGATACGACTTCGTAGACACCCTGGGATCTTGAACCATGCTCTAATACCAAGCTTGTCATGATCCGAGTTGAGGCCCTGGCTGCGACAGGCATCCCGAACCATGAAGGCCCGAGAGACCCCTTAGCATGTAATCATAAGCATAATCCATACATAAATCAAAGTGCGGAAGATATAATAATATTTAATGGAGATTCATTATGATTCAAACTGTGTCAAGAATATTAGGACAATACAATACTCAACTCTTGTCTACGAAGCCTCTAATGAAAACTAACTATCTAGATTGGGACAAGCCCCCAACTGGACCATATACTGAAAAACTCAACGTATAAATGAATGCCTTCCGAAAGATGGATGGCTCAACAATTATGTCAAATCCCAAGTGTTCTACTGATGTGATGGATCATGGGGCTATACCGCATAACCTAAAATACACTGAGGTCAATACACAAAGGTACTGATACTTAGAATAATCCAGAAACAAAATATATTTTTATACAACATAAGTGAGACCATTTCATAGAAATATGTCAGCATAAAATAATTGAAAATACATGGGCATAATTTAATGAACTTCAAAACATCTTCTAGAAATCATGACTCAACTCTTTGTCTTACTTCTGAGCTAGATGGTACACCTTATATTTCTACGATCCCAAGGGCTATATGGAATCCGTCCTTGACTTGGCGGCCAAGCCCCAGTCTAAGTTTGCTGCAAGGATTTGGAGTCTCTGTTTTCTACTACGCCATAAGGCCGTTGCCAGCGTATAATACATATTATAGGACATCGTAAACCCGTATCGACAAAATACGATTTTGGGCTATGAGATATCTGAACTCAAACCTTCTTCGGATAACCAACTAGCTCTCTTTAAGCCCATTTTCAGTTCTTTAAAACTATGTTTCATGCTTATAAAATATTCAATGCTTATTCTGTTAAGGGCATATCTTCATCGAGTATCGTCATACCTAGACTTGCTAGTCATTCATATCATATAAAATCCACAACCCTTCTTTTAGTTAAGACTCAAAAGCCTTTAGCATAAGAAATAACCCTTTTTGAAAGCGTGCAAACGATAATGCATAATGGTTAAAGAGGCATTTAAACTCAAGAATTTCCATCATTCATAAACCAGCCCAACATTAGTTATAGATAAATCTCATTATCAAAAAAGGGATCTTAAGTCATGCTCTTGAAAACAATTCACAATTCATACCATGCAAAGTCCATAAACTTCATCATGGCAAAAGGGAATTTCACAATTCACATTCGTAAATCACTTTTCGAATTTAAATCACATATGCACGAGATTATAAATCAATTTTATGGAAAACCTTATGATAATTACGTACTTTCATCAAATTTAATTCTTGATGCATGTTCATAAAATAATTTCCCAAAACTCATTACATATACATACATATATAACTTTAAACGCTACCAGAAATTACCCCTATGGTGACAGTTGCAAAACCATTGCAATAGATAGAAAAATCGTTGCCATAGCTCTACCGCAATGGTTCAACAACCATCCTATAGGTGGCCGTTGCAGCAGGTCTATGGCAACAGTTTATGCGACGGTTGTCTGAACCGTCGCCATAGGTCAAGCTATGACCTATGGCAACGGTTATTTTTTGACTTATTGAGACGCCTATTTTCATCTATTGCAACGGTTACAACTGTCGCCATAGCTTAGACCTGTGGCGACGGTTATTTTTTGACTTATTGACACTTATTTTCATCTATTGCAACGGTTACTAACCATTGCAATAAAAGCTATTACAACGACATTAAACCGTTGCAGCAGCATCTATTGCGACGTTTGCAACAGTATCTATTGCAACATCTATTGCGACGTATTGTAAATTAGTATTTACATACACAATAAATTACAATAAACAATTATAAACACATCATAAAACAAAATCATTCATTAATAATCACATAATCCAAAATATGGAACAAATTAAACTAGTAATCTATATCCAAAAGCAAAATGTATGTTAAGTACTCAAATGATTAGTTAACTATGTAGTATTTACATACACAATAAATTACAATAGACAATTATAAACACATCATAAAACAAAATCATTCATTAATAATCACATAATCCAAAATATGGAACAAATTAAACCAGTAATCTAAATCCAAAAGCAAAATGTATGTTAAGTACTCAAATGATTAGTTAAGTTTTTATATAGTATCAAGTTCTAGTCGCGATAAGTTTCAAGAAATTCTATGTAGCCTGTATTCTTCTTCTTCTTGTGTTCTAGCATTTGTTTTTTTCGTAAAGTTGCAAGTGATCCAGCTGAAACAAAGTTCTTTAACTTTCTGATGATTTCTTGAATACCCTTGTAGATTCATGATTGTTCAAGTCACTGCAAGTTCAAAAAATAAAATATCAAATAGCATGTTACCACTACAGACAAACAAATAACACCCTTGTTATAGACAAGGAAAAGCCTGAAGTCCTTGAACTTTAAGAACCTGCATAAGAAAGCTTCTCAACATAAGGAAGAAGCTCGATCAGGTCATTTCTGTCTATTACCTGTCTTTTGCAGAGCAAAAAAATTTCCCAGAAATATCAGACTTCAATTTCCATGTAAATTAGACATTTCTACGTATCTACGTTTTAGACTTCACTGGCACTGGACTTCTCTAAGCTTTCCCTAATTTCTACGTTTGTTTAATCCTTATTCAGAGATCAGATTTACATGGTTCAACAAAACAGCATGGTCAAAGCCGCTTGAGAAGAATGAGTAAGATATGCCCTTAATAGGTAAATAAAGCTACAAACTAGAAAACATAGAGAGCAGCCTCTTAAACAATATTCTTCAAACTCCAAACAAGGTCCTGTATAGAATAAAAGAGCAAACAAAATTTATAAGTAATACACACAGCAAGGGTTAGATACAGAACTTAAGATCATTCTTAAAAAGAAAAGAGCGTCCCATTGTAAAAGAGAAATAACTTACCTTTGTCAAAAGCCAGGTACGACAACACAGCAAGGGTTAGATACAGAACTTAAGATCATTCTTAAAAAGAAAAGAGCGTCCCATTGTAAAAGAGAAATAACTTACCTTGTCAAAAGCCAGGTACGACAACAATCTCCACAGGCAAAATGAAACTTTTAGCAGAATAACATTTGGAACAACCACTTAGGAGAACTAATTAGACGCATTCAGAGGAATGTTCAATAGGCAACTTACCCAAGAGCAGGAGCAGAAAAGGATATAACTAACTTTTACGTCCCACTTACCAATTTTCATTCCATAAAACAGAAAATAGTGAAGGGGAAAACAACTTTGAGAGGGGGGAGTATGAGTCAGATCCTATTCAAGGTTAACAAAAACAAACAAAAAAACTAATGAAATGAACGCTGATCAGCCAATTCAGGCGTCATGGATTTTAAGGAGTAAAGAAGGTACCTAATACTCTATACAGTAGAGATTTTAATATTGAATTACAAAGAAATAGAGAGAAGGGTCCTAAATTCAAAATCAGAGGGCCAAGAATTTGTTCAGTGTATAAAACAAAGTCTGAAACTTAGCTGTCTACCAAATCTGATCGGAGCTCTAGTATATGTACAATATGTTTGACAAACTCAAAAGCTAACTGATTATGCAGACAAAGGGAAAGAACAACCTATTAAGAAGAGTATAATAAAGAACGAGAATTCAACATCACAGGTGATGTGATTATCTGAATGTGGTAGGAAGTATATCAACACCGGACTCAAAACTCCGGCAATGCAACCAAAGAAATGTTGCTTTTTGTTCATGAGTAAGAGAGAAGTCAACTCACACATTAGAGATCATATACTCATAACACTAACAAGAACCTAAGGTTTCCTGGAACCATGCGCATATTGGTTCAGAATTTAGTGAAATGACCACGAAAGATCTAACAAACAAGAAGCAATTACCATACCATCCATCCCAATTCTCGGTCCAGATTTTCGGTTTCTTCCCAGAATTTGGTGTGAATCCATCACAATAGTATGTATTGCAAGTATCTATCTGTTAAAAGAAAAATTCTATAACATAACAAGATAAAGAAAAAGTAAAATACCTGGCCCTAAAAAGGACTAATAATAACAGGAGAGATAAATAGATCAGGGAGAACTCACTGCTGCTTTCAAATTAATAAACTTAATCCAAAATGTTTAGGAAACCAGGGCTTGTTCATATCAAATCAGTTTCCCACAGTTCATGTGTTTGGTTAACTTGAAAATTCAATTGACTGTATTTGTTCTACATGATAAAGAGTTATATTTTTAAAAATTTTAAAGTGAGATACAAATTGATCAGTTTCTACACCGGCTTAACTTTTACAAAAGAAACTCAAGAAATATGTCTGCATATTTGCATAGAACTTCTAAATACTAGTTTTATGCAACTCGTTCAATGAAGTAACTCGTTCATGTCAATGATTTCGAGCAGTATTGCCAGAATAATTCCTATTTGTCAAACTAATAAAGTGCAGTTATTAGACATACAGATACTGATATTCTAATTAGTGATTTAGGATAAGAACCTTCATAACCTGCAACAAAATGATAAGACCACCTTGCCACGAAAAGAGTGACTCCGCTATTATAAGATCAACTATCTTTCTAACGTAGCACTCCCATCTCCTCCTGGGAAAAGTGTTTCGATTTGTCAAATTGCAATCTTCCAGGAGCCAAAATATTGCTCTTAAACTACCTCAACTGCAATTTAACCAACAAAGTATTGGAAAGCCAACTTATTTTTTGCTGCGTCAATCAGTCAACCAACAATGCCACAATTCCAAATGAATATTACTAAACAGATACAAAATTTACCTGTAAACAAGGAATGCCCAACAAGGAACTTGAAACAACAGATTTATCATATAATACAAACTAAGGGAAAAGGAAAAAGTATAATACTTACCTCTCACACTTGTACTTATTGTTTCCATCCAAAACCTCAGGCTGAAAAAATTTCTGCAGAGCATCGTTCAGTGAGCTATTGTGCAACACATCAAGACTTATATCCATGATCTCGTCCACCTTATTTGACTCTGCACCATATGCCAAGCACTTGGCTATGTAGAGCAACCCCAAAGATATCCTTAACAAAGGTATTCCTATTCCCATCAATACCACCTCCATCACCCTTTCTTCTCTACTACTGCAACTTCTTCACCCGCAAACACGAATTGTGGTTGGGGTCAATGACATAGCGCAAGAATTCATGAGCATCCTCTTGTCCCCCATACCTAAAATGTTGAGCAAAATCTTTAAGTAATTACTAATCTTGGACGGAGTATCTAAAGCTGAATCAATACTCAAATACCTAGCTATTCGCCTCCAGAATCACCTGCACAAAAAAATGGGATTCAAGAAAAGCTAAAAATAACCAGGGCATCAAAGTCGAACAATCTACCAACTACACCTCAACTAGTGAAAAAAAATCAGCTTAATAGATAGTTTGAACAAGTATATGGATTTAGTGGATATGTTAGGAAGAAGAGTATAAGAGGCTGCTTTTTATTTTTATGGTGTTTCTGTTTCTTTCCCTGTACCATCTTGATACCTGTTAATTAAATATCTACCTTAACAGTTTATTGCCAAAAAAAAGGTAACCTATACAACATACTTTTCTGGTATACAAAAGTTCCTCTTGTATGTTGACATAGGACTATCCATGTGTCCTATACCTAAACAGATATGGTGATAGACTCTAAAAATGCTGAAGGGTGCTACTCAGATCCATCACTCTTTATCTCTACCTATTTTTTATTTTTTTTGTTTTAAATATATACAAATGCTTTTAGGAAAATATTTTTTACTTGCGTAACGAACACAAGAAAATAAGTAACAAACGACTTGTTTTCTTGGAAAACATTTTCCTCTATGCCGAACATACCTTAAATGGAAAAAAGTTTTGGATGATGTAAGATTTTGAGTTCACGAATTCCACAACCCTCATGCATCTTGTGTCAATTATGTGAGGCACGATGTGACATTTCTTGGTTAAATGGCAATATAATGTTGTACATTTATATATATGCTCCAGTTGTCTTGGAATTTTAACTTTCCATACTGCCTTGCTGCAGCATACAAAAATCTAACAAAGTAGAATTTATTACCTTGAGGGATGGAAATGTGATCACCAGAACCAATACCGTCGGTGAAACCTGCTTTGCCAGATGACCTGCCATGGAACTCTCTTATTAGAGCTAAGTTACTGTCGTTGGTTGTCTCATTCTCTGCTTTAGGCGAATAATTTTCTCCAGTTGATGACCTTGCTGCAGGTTTTGGAGCATACTTTGTTGATCAAGATCCTCCATTCGATCCAGCTAAGGACATTATAACATCTGCCTGATACATAGCAGGAAACTCAATCACGTTATGCTAGAGAACTTTAGAACTTAAAAGAGACTACCAATCTTAAAAGAGTCGAAGCAAATAGCAACATGCATCGCGATTTATTATAAATATTTTAATAGGAAATTTGGGAAAATTCAAAGCTAAGCTAGATCGATGGAAGTTTCTGTTAGCTACTTCTCCCCTTAAATATAAGCCCTCTCCATTGCCACTGTTCAGCAGTTTAAATAATTTTTCGTTAATATGATTGAATCTCAAGACACCAAATGATGCTCCTTGCACCTCATTGCATATATTTGTAGCAAAATGCTTTTTCAATTCTAAGACATTGCAAATCAGTCGAACTGGGACTAGACATTATTGAAGCTTCTGAAGAGTGAACTTTACGAAAGTGAGGAGTACAAGTAAGAATAAAACTAGAGAAAAAGAACTCCGAATTTTTGATTAAATGAAAATTGACTACCACAACGCATATGCTTCAGCGATTTCATGATAGAACAGGCAAGCATGCAAGCAAGCTGAGAATAGGTATGGCACCATACCAGCTGCAGCATTGAGAAAGTTTAATGGCCGACTAAAGATCATACTTCGATACACATGGTCAAAATCAGCATTCCGGCGACCAACAACTTCTAAATGTGCAGCAAAGTGAAAGTTTGCAAAGCACACAGTACGATCATACACTCTCATCCTCAATCCTACTGCTCCCTGTTTGGAAGACAACAACAACAACAACAAACCCAGTGTATTCCCACCTAGTGGGGTCTGGGGGTAAGATGTACGCAGTCCATACCTCTACCTCTGATGAAGTAGAAAGGCTGTTTCCGATAGACCCCCGGCTCAAGACACGAGATACCACACAAACACATAGTAAAGCACAGAAGTAGATTACATAACATAAGTACGGCACCCATAAGTAATATAAAACAGAGAAAAGCAAAGAAAAGCACACAGATTCGTAGTAAAACATGGAACACGGAAGACGGAATCATAACAGGAATAAAACCCCCACCAAGTAACTCCCTACACTAACGACCCAAACTGGCCCTAATCCTCTGCCGAAATTCGCGCCCTCCAACCCTTCCTAAATTTTAGGGTCATATCCTCGGTGAGCTGTAACTGTTCCATGTCCCGCCTAATCACCTCACCCCAGTACTTCTTCGGCCTATCCCTACCCCGCCTAAAACCATCCAACGCTAGCCTCTCGCACCTACGGATCAACCAAAATTAATATCATAAATAAGAGAATGGATACCTAGTACCTATTGCTAGTGAGAGGTAACAAGTACCCCATGAAATTAGTTGCGGCGCACGAAAGCTGGCCCAGACACCACGGTTGTCCGAAAAAACGTGGAAACACAGCAAATCAGGCTTGAATATGACAAACTCAACGATTCAATATCAAGTAAACCCATTTTGAAAGATAGAAAATCAATTCAATGATCCAATTCTTCCATTGAACCCTTCAATCTTACAGAACGAAAATCAATTCAACGATCAAATTCTTAAGCTAAACCCTTCAATCCAAAGATCCTATTTCTCAGCTAAACCCATTGGAATAGAATGAAAATAAATTCAATTTTAAGCTAAAGCCATTTAGAAACATAGCAAAATCATGTCAATTTTTCAGCTGAACCCATTTTGAGATACAGAAAATCAATTCAAAGATTCAATATTTAAGCTAAGCCCATTTCAACAATTCAATTTTTAAGCTAACAATTCAACAATTCAAACTTTAAGCTAAACCCATTTCAAGAATTCAACCTTTAAGATAAACCCAATTCAACAATTCAATCTTTAAGCTAAACCTAATTCAACAATTCAATTTTTAAGCTAAACCCATTTCAACAATTCAATTTTTAATTTAAACTCAATTCAAAAAATCAATGTTTAAGCTAAACCCAGTTCAAAAAAGTCAATTTTTGAGCTAACCCCATTTCAAAAAAACAGAAATTCAACTCAATAATTCAATTTTTAAGCAAAACCCCTTTCCAAGATTCAATTTCTAAGCTAAACCCATTTCAAAAAATAGAAAAAATCAACCCAAAAATTCAATTTTAAGCAGAACCAATTTCAAGAAAAGTCAAAATACATACATAGGTGTTGAGCTGTCGAATAAAACTAGAGAAATTGTTTTGTTTAAAATACGTAGGAAGAAGAATTCTTGCAAATTCCGGTGGATTCCAAACGACAAAACTGTGTCCTGTCGGAGTCCATGATACGAAGGAGGAGCTTGCTCCACCATCTTAAAAATAATAATTGATATGTCAACATAAAATATTTATTTTTAATTTTATTAATTATTTTTTAATATTAATTTTTAATATTTAAATGATATTAAATAATTAATTAAAGGTAATAAATTTCAAGGAAAAATTACTCACAGACAGACTTTTGAAATAATAAAAAAATTCAATGAAAATTCAAATGGACTTTTGGAACAACAAGAAATTCAATGAAAATTAGAGTAGATACAAAGTTATGGCGCATAACTGCCACATGTCCAAGTGGTATACAGTTTCAATAATGGATCCGACCTCCTGCACGTGGCTCCTCATCATGGCCTTTTAGGGCATTTTAAGTAAATAAATTTCCACGTGTATTCATCAACCAATTGGGTGATTTATAATTATTTCCATATTGACCAAAAAAATTTCACCTACTTCCACCTAATTATATAACATGTCCCATATATAATAATTTTATTATTTCATCATAATAATTTAAATATTTAATATACTCAATTAATTTATATTAATTAATTATGACTACATATTGAAAGTAAATTTTCTTATTTATTTAATTGTCTATCATGCTCAAAACTAATTTGTTACCACAGATCACAATAATTAATAACTTAAAATATTATTTTTTATAGTAATAACATAATTAATTGCTCTTAATTAATTATTATGAGTCATCTAGGTATTAAAAAAATAAATAATATTTAATAAAAAATAAAATAGATGTAAAATGTGAAATTAACTCTTGATGTTTTAAATTAAATTATCGTCTTTCAAACGATGATTTTACTATATCACCCTTTATTATAAGTCATTTATGTATTAGAAAATTAAGAATAATAAAATGATATGTCAACATAAAATATTTGATTGACTATCAAAATTATATTAGTGCCACATAAATTGGGACAGGATAGAAAAAGATATAAAGCAACATGTATTATTTGAATTTGAAAATGAAATAAAAAGTACTATAAATAACGATAATTAACAAAAAAAATTGACTGATTTCTGCTTCAACTGCTTCAATCGTGATTTTAATGTATCACCCGTAATTAATTATTATAAGTCACTTATGTATTGAAAAATTAATAATATTGAATCCATGATTTTACTATATCACCTATAATTAATTATTATAAGTTATTTATGCATTAAAAAATAAATAATATTTAATTAAAAAATATAAAATAAATATTTATGACATGTTTGGTTAAGTTGCTTCTATCGTGATTTTATTATATCACTTCTAATTAATTATTATAATTTATTTATATATTAAAAATTAATAATATTTAATAAAAAAAGTAAAATAGACGTTTATGACATGTATGCTTCAGCTGCTTCAACCATAGTTTTACTAAATATCACCCCTAATTAATTATTATAAGTCATTTAAATATTTAAAAGTTAATAATATTTAATAAAAATAAAATAGATATAAAAATGATAAATTAAATCTTGATATTTTAAATTAGCTTGGCGTCTTATATGAGGTCCACTTAAATTTTTCACAAGTATTTTTTGTAATAATTTTGCTATGTCACTTCTAATTAGTTGTTGTAAGTCATTTAAAACATTTATGCTTCGCTGCTTCAATCATGATTTTACTATATCATCCATAATGAATTATTACGGTCATTTAAGCATTGTGCCACATAAGTTGAAACAGAAAAAATATTATAAATCACAATGATCAAAAATTTAAATTATTTAAAAAATATAATTGGTTATCGTCGACACAAAATTCTGGACAAGGAGAGTAACATACATTATTGAAAAATTACATAAAAAGTATTATAAATTACAATAATTAACAACTTAAAATATCTAAAAACAATTTAATTTGTTATATAGTTTTAAAAAATTACATGAAAAATACTAGAAATCACAATAATTAACAACTTATAAAATTTAAAAGATATTAAATATTTGGTCGACTCTTGAAATTATATTAATTGGAAAAGAAGAAAAGTATTATAAATCACAATAA
The DNA here is from genome assembly GCF_002878395.1 of Capsicum annuum. Classification (NCBI taxonomy): domain Eukaryota; kingdom Viridiplantae; phylum Streptophyta; class Magnoliopsida; order Solanales; family Solanaceae; genus Capsicum; species Capsicum annuum. The sequence goes on along the minus strand of NW_025830045.1, from coordinate 134,917 downwards.
TTAACAACTTAAATTATTTTTAAAATATAATTGACTATCAATGCCACAAAAACTTGGACAAGAAAAGTAACGTCTATTAATTTAAAAATTACATAAAAATTATTATAAATTACAATAGATAATAACTTAAATTATCTAAATATATATTAAAATAACATATGTTGAACACATGCTAGATTCCGGATGAATCCTAGAAAACATATGCTATCCTTTTATTAAAAAATTTTATTTAAATATATTAAGATTGGAAAAATAAATAAATATCTTAATGTTGGACCCGTGTTGACACGGGCCATGCTACTCTGGTTAGTGAAATATTATGGTGGAAAATGAAAAAGCGATGCAATAGATAATTTTCTCCCGTTAAGTGTTGTCATAGATGCTTCTATGGCAACAATTTTAAAAAGTAGAAATAACATAAATACCAACTATTTTGGAAGTAATTACACTCTCTCCCACTTTTTTAATTACTTTACTTTCTCTCCCTATTAATATACATAATATAGCCAACATATACATAACATTCTGTGTATATGTTGGGATTTTTGTAATATGTTTAGGGAGTTGAGATTTTTTGTAATATTGAAAACATAAGTTGTGTATTTGTGTAATTTTTAGTTTTAAAGCGTTGCTATAAATATACCTATTGCAATGGTTCATTCTCAATAGCAATGATTATAGTGCTAGTAAAATAATTCTTTTTTACAACGATTAAAAGCATTGCTATAGATATTCTATGACAACACTTTTACAACCGTCGCAAAAAAGTTCGTTTCCATAGATCCAATTTCTGATAGTGAAAGTTTGTTAAAATCATAAAATCTATGTCCATGAGATTTAGGATAGCCCCACGTACCTTAAGCTTCTTGATTGGTGAAGAAAGCTTGATTTTCTTATTTTCTTGAGGAAGAGTTTGGGTTTTTTCTTAGGAAAAGGGAGGGTTTTTGGTGAGTTGATTTTGAAGAAGATGGGCAAAGAATGCCCTTTTGGGTGAGATAAATCATTCTTTGGATGTTTGGGGATTGAGGGGAAAGGACCAAAGCATCGCTTGACCCTTAAGAAGCTGAAAATGTGAAGGAATAGACCAGGCGGTGCGCCCTTTAGTCCGAGCGATAGGCACCGGGACGCTCGCTTTATCACGGCGGAATAACCCCCACGGCACGGGAATCGCCTGCCCTTACTGCCTTTCACAAAAAAGGCAATAACGTTTTGCTCGGGTATCAGATTAAGGTAAAATTAGTATCGTTGGAAAGTTGGCTCAATTATCTACAATTTGGTGGATCCTAAGCTAAAAAATTTCAAACATATAAAAATTTATACACGTTCAAAATTAACTCTTGTAGAATCGAATATCAACTTTGGACGAATCAAAGATTCTTAGCTCAACTTTGTTCTAAGTGATTCCTATGAACATTTTTCACCTCATAATCACTTCACATAGTAGGATAAAGATCATGACACATGAATTTAAATATAAATCACGAGACTAGAGTTAACACACGTAGGAACGACGGTTCGATTTCTAACTCAAAAATGCGGGGTGTTACAATCAATTGGTAGGCGTGTTGAGAATATGGTTGAAAATTGTTCTCCACATGTAGTTCGACAAAAATCTTCATTATCGCCCAAATTGTTACAGCTTGATTTTGAAACCGCTTTGAACCTGTTTAATCTCGTCTCACCACACCATTGGACCATTGAACCGTAAGCTCTAATACCACTTGTTGGGTTTGAAATCGAGAGGGCGTCATGCGGAAGCTATTAGTTACAAATCATTGTGGTGACAATTCAGAAGATACATAAACAATACTAAAAAGCTTAATATTATTATATTATTTGGCCAATTGGCCTACATATACTAATGAGAGAGAAAATATCCCCCTAAACAAAGACTCTTTAAAGACTACATTGTAGATGCTATTATGTTATGGTATAAGAAGGGGTCTTCTATTTATAGACGTCCAAAATCTTTCCTTGAAAAAAGAGGTTAGCCAAATAAGGAAAAGAATTATATTTTTTCTTTAGGAAAAGTACAAGTAATTATGATAACTTTTATCTAACACCCCGTATTCAAGTACATATATTGGCGTATTCAAGTACGTGTATTGGTCTTATTTATATGGAATTTATTTTATTCTATTTTATTTATACCGGAATTTGCCCGTCGATGGTTCTATACGAAGGTTATTGAATAAGATTTCCAACGATATAAAGATTTCCAAAAACGGATAGGTCTCGGATATAATAGAGCATGTTCGAAACTATAAAACGGTGGCCGGGATATTGGGAATAGTAAATGTGCAGGAAAATTTCCTGCACACAAACTACTGAGGCCAGCCATTTTTTTGGGTCAACTTTGAACGATCATAACTCCCTTAATATAATGAACTGGGAGAGATGCCACCTATGAAAAGAAAGATCTTTGAGTCTTCTTTCCAATTCAATTGGTTTCATCCAAATCCAACATCTGAGTAATGAGTTATACTCGTGTTACTTCAGCCTCTCAAAACAGATTTTTAGGGTCAACTTTAAACAATCATAACTCCTTGTACAGGACGAACTGGGTGATCTACTTTATATTAAATGAAAGACCTTTGAATTATCTTTCCAACGATACCAATTTCACCCAAATCTGATATTGGAGCAAAGAGTTATGGTCAATTTACTTTAGCCTATCAAAACAGTCCACCATGGACAGATTCGGATT